>NC_028352.1:4215187-4264274 GCF_000741045.1 Vigna radiata var. radiata
ATGGATATGGTGAGAAGTATGAGGAGTAATTCAAAACTTCCTCAGTTCTTGTGGACTGAAGCACTTAAGACGGCTGTGAATATAGTAAATCGGGTCCCAACTAAGGCTGTTTTAAAAACACCTTTTGAGTTATTCAAAGGTTGGAAACCTAGTTTACGACATGTACGCGTTTGGGGATGTCCGTCTGAAGTAAGAATTTATAATCCACAAGAGAAGAAACTAGACCCAAGGACTATTAGTGGGTATTTCATTGGATATGCTGAAAAGTCCAAAAGGGTATAGATTCTATTGTCCAAATCATAACACTAGGAATGTGGAATCAAGAAATGCAAAGTTTCTTGAAAATGACTTGATTAGTGGGAGTGATTTAAATCAAGACGTTGATCTTGAAAAAGATCACTATGAAGCTCAAACCTCTCAATCAAATGAAAGATTGGTAGTCATTCACTCTCCTCCAGTTCAAAAGCATATTGAACAACCAATAATTGAAGTTCCACAAATTGCTGAAAATGATAATATATATCAAGTTGTTGACGAGGAGCAACAAGTAAATGTTGAACAACCAGTTGAGACAACATTAAGAAGATATACTAGAATCAGAAGACCAACAATTTCTAGTGATTATGAAGTGTATTTACAAGAATCGGATTACAACATTGGAGCCGAAAATGATCCTGAAACGTTTTCACAAGCCATGAGTTCTAAAGAATCAAACCTATGGTATGATGCTATGAAAGACGAGATGGATTCTATAGCATCCAACAAAATCTGGGATCTCGTTCAGTTGCCTGATAGTGTAAAATTCATTGGATGTAGATGGGTCTTCAAAACCAAGAAGGACTCGAAAGGCAACATTGAGAGACATAAGGCAAGACTTGTTGCCAAAGGATTCACTTAGAGAGAAGGAATTGACTACACAGAGACATTTTCTCTTGTATCTAAGAAAGATTCCTTCCGAGTAATTATGGCATTAGTAGCTCATTTAACTTTGAGTTACATCAAATGGATGTGAAAACAACATTCCTTAATGGTGATCTAGAGGAAGAGGTTTACATGAAACAACCTGAAGGATTCTCTTCTAAAGACAGTGAGCACTTGGTATGTAAGATTAATAAATCCATCTATGGATTAAAACAAGCCTCCCGCCAATGGTATCTAAAGTTTCATGATGTTATCACTTCATTTGGTTTTGAAGAAAACGTCATGGATCAATGTATATACCAAAAGGTCAGTGGGAGTAAGATTTGTTTCCTTGTTTTATATGTGGATGACATTTTGCTTGCAACCAACGATAATGGTTTGCTATATGAAGTGAAACAATTTCTCTCAAAGAACTTTGACATGAAGGAAATGGGAGAGGCATCTTATGTCATTGGCATTAAGATCCATAGGGAAAGATCTCGAGGCATTTTGGGTTTGTCTCAAGAGACCTATATTAACAAAGTTTTAGAGAGGTTTAACATGAAGAATTGTTCACCAAGTGTAGCTCCCATTGTAAAGGGTGACAAATTTGAATTAAGTCAATGCCCGAAAAATGATCTTGAGCGGGAACAGATGAAAAATATTCCATATGCTTCAGCTGTCGGAAGTCTTATGTATGCTCAAGTTTGTACTAGACCTGACATTGCATTTGCAGTTGGGGTTTTAGGAAGATAATAGAGTAATCCAGGTGTTGACCACTGGAAAGCTGCAAAGAAAGTAATGAGATATCTTCAAGGAACAAAAGATTTCATGCTCATGTATAGACGAACTGTTAATTTAGAAGTGATTGGCTACTCCGATTCAGACTATGCTGGTTGCGTTGATTCACGAAAATCAACGTCTGGTTACATTTTTATGTTAGCTGATGGAGCAGTATCTTGGAGTAGCAAAAAGCAGACCTTGACTGCTACTTCTACTATGGAAGCTGCGTTCGTTTCTTGTTTTGAGACTTCTTCACATGGTGTATGGTTGAAGAGTTTTATATTTGGCCTTAGAGTTGTGGACTCAATTGCTAGGCCACTGAAGTTGTATTGTGATAACTCTGCTGCTGTTTTCATGGCTAAGAATAATAAAAGTGGAAGTCGAAGTAAGCACATCGATATTAAATATCTAGCCATAAGAGAACATGTTAAAGAAAAGAAAGTGGTCATTGAGCACATTAGCACTGAGTTGATGATTGCTGATCCTTTAACTAAAGGCATGCCATCAAAGAATTTTAAGGATCATGTAACGAGAATGGGACTTGGTTCCATGATATGACAATCATTGTAAGTACTTTCATTTTGATAAAACTCTTATTAAGTTTGATGTTTTCTCAATTATTTGTGCACATAATTAATTACTTTCAGAAAACTCATTTAGTTGTGACCTAGAATAAACATATGGTTTATTCATTAAAGTTAAGAGCTTGTGATGTGAGACTAAATACATCGTAATACATGGGAGATAATACTCATTATTAGAGGAACTGTCACCATGATTCATATATTTGGTCTCTTATTACGTTTGATGGTTGAATAAAATGGACCAAGTGGGAGAATGTTAGCCTTATGCAGAAAAGAGGTTACATTTTAAGATTATATCTTTTCCCATTTATTTTATTTCTTTTTCAGTTAATATTATAAAAGTCGTTAATATTATGAAAGTGTCTCATTTTAAATAAAAACTGTTTTCAAACGTGTGTGGGTGTGCCCATGATTCCCGCAACAATAACGTTAAATACTCTGTGATGGTTTTTGGAGTACTACAGACTACAGAAAATTTCTTATCAGATCACTGAGCCTACTTTTTACTTCATATATCACTATCGTGTTTTAAGAGCAAGGGTTCAAAAACCATAAATTAAGCAAGCATACAACAATGGTTGGAGGTTGGTCTTTCTGTTTCTGTTTTCATTCTTGTAAATCTGAATATGATTAAATGTGCTTGTTTGATATATTTAGATTTATTGAATATTTGGTATGAATACGTTTTTTTAACATATATATTATACTTTAACCCTCCCTGCAGTTGATATATGGGATTTCAACATTTATATGAAACGAAGTGCAAGTTGGCTTCTGCAGAATGTTTGCATATGCAATAGTGAAAGGAACATAAGCAATAATGTGAAATTGGTATCTTTCTTTTTCATAGATTTAGCAATTTGCTGCAACTCTGCTTGTAAAAGGCGAAAGAAGACGAGAATGAAGTTTCAACAATTTGATCGTTGTGCTCGAGATATTCATCATTTCCATATTCTGAGAAAGTTGCTGATATAGATACCAGAATTTGAGTTTGGTAGATGATGAAATCTGTGGCATCAATACAAGGAAAACGATGTTATATAGAAAGAGTTTAGAGGATTAAAACATTGATTTATTAGTATGTCTGGTTTGTGATCGAGAAAGGTGCGGGTGCACATTCATTTCCAGCATTTTTCGAGCTGTTTTAGAATATTCACTGCCCAATCATCGACCCTATTCATTTTATTTTATGTTGAATAGACCAGGTTTTAAATTTTAATGAAATTTTTTTAAAATAATTGTACGTTAGTAGTTAACTTGAACCATAGCTTTTTCGTTACGACGTATTATTTTTTTTTATTGAAAAGTATGGATATATCAACCTTTTATTATAACTACAAAACAAACAACGCCAAGTTATATACTACTTGTCAATAATAACAAAAACATTGTTTTAAATGAACTAGAAATAAAAATATAACACCAACACAATCAATTAAACTAAAAGTAATAATTTATTTGTTATTTAAAAATGAAGAGTCGCATCTAAAGATTTAACTTACATGAACCAGCAGGATTTTCCCAGCTTACACGAATTAGATAAAGTTATTATGAATATTAAAAATTTCAATGCATTATCAGAATTTGAAAAAATGTCGGTTCATTTGTCTTTTACCCTTTATTCTCTATCTTTTGTTTGACAGTCAAAAGTCGAATTAAAACGAAAATATAAAGTTTTATACAGTGCAGGATAAATTATTCGTATACTGTCAAACACTGTAAGATCTGCGAAACCTTAGCCAACATGGCCATGCAGAACCTTTTAAGAACAAAAATATTTACACACTATTATTCCGTTCATTGTACTACTGATCTTATAATTGTTTATCGTATTATATCTGTCTTTTTGCTTATATTTTATTGAATTTTTCTTTTGGCAGATTCCAACAATAATTTAGTCATAATTTGAAAAGAAATTATGGAGGGGCACACCGCTGGATGTTGGCGACACATGTCCTGATACCGGTCTGAGTTTTCAGCAAACATAAAAGCATGGAATAGCCGTTTGAATCCTGCTGTTTGAAGGGACCACAACATGCTCTGTCTAGTGTCTGAGCCGGACCTACACCAACCACAAATCATTCAAATCACATAGACTTTGCCATCTAAACTCAAAAATTAACCTAATTCTTCGCTAATCTTTAATCAAATACAGCCTATAAATTAGTGATCTTGTTTCTCACTAACAGCACAAGATACCATAGCAATTTACTTACCCCTACCGCCACCACTCTAGCTCAAGCTATCTTCCAGTTACTTCATTATTATCTTTTGTCTCAGAAAAATGGCAGGCATTAGCAAGAGCAGAACGATGTTCTTTTTCATGTTTTTCTTGGTTGGCCTTGCGTTTGCTGCCGGAGTGAGGGCACAAACCAGTGAGTTTCCTCAAGCACCGGCGCCGGCACCCACCATGGACGCCGGAGCTGGATTTTTCACCACTTACTCTGGAGCATTTGTTTTCTCCTCACTGCTCCTCTCTCTCATTGCCCTTCTATGCCATTAATTCTTCAATCTGTATCCAATTTTTCCTTTTTTCAGATTCTGTTCACATCTATCATTCTGCAAGTGAGTGGTTTTCTTGATAACTTTGATATTGTTGTATTATCTTATTCTTCTTCCCTAATGATTGGTTAGGGCGTGATTTATTACTTGAGCTTCTCTACTAAAAATGAGACAAATATACAGCATTTGAGTTTTGATTTACATGGTGTTCTTACAAAGTGTAATGAACCAAACAAATCATTAGAAGAGAAAACACATACAGGAAAAACACATACCTCTAACCCATATTTTCAAACATTACATTAAATTGCAGTTGTCACGGATAATCATAATGGTCAAACATGTCATAGATGATAACCAGTAGATCCAATCAACACAAGTTGCATACTTATAAACAGAAGACTGATAAATCCTGATTAACTGCCAACAGCACATATTCAAAACAGAGCTAGCAACCAAAGTCATCAAACAAACAGCTATAAACCTATAACTTGAAATAAGTGTCGGTCAAAGAGTTCATCCATGTAATGAAAAGCATATGTCGTATTATCTTTACTTATTTTTTACTCTCTTCTTTCTTAAAAAATTAAAAAATTTTACGCTTTTTAATCATTTTATCCTTATATTCTATATCAAATAAATATAAAAGTGGATGATGGTATTATTATTCGTGACTAAAGAAGTAAATATATTATATATTATCTGTTATTACTCGTGTCTAAAAGAAATAGGAAACTTCTTTTTTATCTATATTTATTTTGCTGATAAATGTTTTAATAGTTAGTTTTTTTGTTATTTATTTATTTTTTTGCTGTTACATGTTTTTAGATAATTTCAAATCACATGAAAATGTCTTATATTTTATATTTTAAAATATAGTTTCACATTCTATGACGTTGTTATGATGAGATAGATTGAGCTATTCTTATAAGATATTGGAGTGGAAGAAGTAATTATTAGGTGGAGGAAAAACTCAATCAAATTAGTCTCTAAAGACATGATTTTGGGCCGTAAGGCCTACAGTTGGCGGCGAGCTTTGGGGAAAACCATATCAGTAGTTCATGTTAATAAGAAGGTTATAATTCTGAAAATGTTGTACTAATTAGTTGATGAAAATATTTTTACTTCTTTTCACGTAAAAAAGAAATATGAAATTCATACATTTGACAATACATGGTTACCAAATAATCACTAATAAAATTTTATATTTAGAATCTAAATTACTTTTGAAATTTAGAAAAATGACAAAATCAGAATTGTGATTCTCGAATCAATGTTTTAGTGAGTAAATTAATATTTCAAATGACAAAAAAATTCTTGTATTCTCTTAAAGATAGATTATTACAAATTATATTTGACATTCAAATATTCACCTCAAAAGAAACTTGTTTAAAATTATTCATGAACAGTAAAGGTTGAGTTATTAATATGAGATGAATGAAAAATAAAATAAAGTTTGAGTTATAATTCAAAAACGACTCCAATATCTATTTTACAGAAATATCAAATTAAAGTCAAAGATAAAGTGACTATGAGACATAAAAATAAAGATATCGTTTTAAAAGTTTAGTGTAATATTTCCATAAATTTCTTGCAGCACATTAGTAAATTGGATTCAAAAATCTAAATTCTGCATTTTAGAATATATTATTTATTTCATACTTGAGAATATATATACTATTTAAAATGCATTTTTTTTTTGGATTATAATTTGTATTCAAGATTATCAAATCTAAAACATATTTTCTTATTTTTTTTTCAAAATGTATAATTTGAAATATAAAAAATTATATTCATAACATTTCAAAATATGGGTAAAAATTGGACTCATGAAGGTGGGGAAGAAATAACTCTTTATATATATATATATATATATACATATATATATAAAGATGTGAAAGTTTTTTTTATTATTACTAAAAAAAATTTATATTGACTAAAAATAAAGTGAATTAATAATATAGTAGATGAAAATCTCACATTATAAAATAAGTTTATAGAATCAAGTTAGACAAATACAAATTTTAAAAAGATATTAAAGTATTTTTAAATTTTGTATAACAAAATTTATTATGTGTTAAATATATTGTCTCGTTCGATATTTGATTATTTATTAATATCTAATCTGCACTTAATATATACATGTCTGATATGAAGCATATGTATTGATTATCTCACTTCAATAACAAAATGAAATAAATATATAACTAAGTAAAAATTTTACTTAATATAACTTTCATAAGAATGTGAATTTACCTTGAGAAGAATTTTAAAAATTTATTAGTCAATATCTATAAATGTTAACAATTAACAAGATTTGCATCCATAGCCGGTAGTTAACGTAAGACAAATTTGCAAGACATTTAGAAAGGCTAAGTGTTATCTTTGCTAGTTGACAAATAGACATTGCATAAAATATACAAGCTACATACAATATAGTATCATTTAATGTAGTTGATAAATTGTTTGGACTTTATGATTAAAAGTTTTCTATAATTGGTCACTTAACAAGAAGGAACCAAGTTGATATAAACAAAAATTATGGGCTAAATCAATGAAAAAACCTTTTATTTTCTCTCTGAAAAAAAAAAAACAAGATACAATTATTTTTATAATATAGATGCATGTTAATTGTTAATAGCTTAGTTTTTATCAGCCAAAATATATTAACTCACGGTCTATTAATAATTAGAAGCTTTTTGCCACAATTTAAACATATATAGCAAGGGGTTATTGGAAAAACTACCTACTCTCTCATAGTTATTAATATGTTGAATTTTGGTATTTTTAGGGCAAGTGGCAATAAATTATAAGGACATTAGTGATGATGCTTTAAGTATATAATATGCCACATAAAAAGTCCAAGATCATTTTGAATTCCATTACAGCATTCAAAATCCTTACAAATGTCAAAAGAGAGAACAATTCCACATTCAAATAACTTTCATGATTTAACCGAAACTGAAGTGGCATATGCAGAGACATCCCTTCCAATTTAGTAGTAGTAATATATTTCTGTGTCTATTACCATATCACTTTTCTGAATGTTCCAGGGAATGCAGTTTCACTTTGAATTTTTGTTTATAGTAATCCATATAGTTATAATATGTAATATTATATAGTATAATAAATATATATGCGTGTCGTGATTTAGTTCTTCAACTGTATAGAGAACATGTATGTTCCACGTACTTGTTTTTTTCAAAGAATGTTCCACGTAGTTGTTTTTTTTTTTTTTCATGGTATGTTCCACGCAATTTTAGATGCATTTTATTATCTTAACGTGTGCCTTTGATGTTTGACGTACGTTAACAATTTATGAATTTTCAAATCATTGAGTAATAATCAATAGTATTTACTCTGTCAAGATAAAGTGTATTTGGTTTTGTTTTATTAAATAATTACTAGAAAATAAATGATAGTTTAGTGCAAACCGTCATTATAAAATTTTACATAAATTTTATTTAATTTATTTTTTAACAACGATGCCTATAAATCATCGTGGTTTGGAATTTTAACGATAATCATTTCAATTATCGTTGTTTTTATCAAACTCTTAAGGATGGATGTTTCAATGATGATTCAAAAGTCATAATAAAAAGACTCTTTCAACCATCATCGAAATCATTTTCTACATTATATTACATATTATCATTAAAAAGTTATT
Source organism: Vigna radiata var. radiata (assembly GCF_000741045.1). NCBI lineage: Eukaryota > Viridiplantae > Streptophyta > Magnoliopsida > Fabales > Fabaceae > Vigna > Vigna radiata. The sequence continues at coordinate 4,223,624 of NC_028352.1, forward strand.
CCAGTTAAATTTAATATTTGGGATTTATGATAAGATACTATAGATAACTATCAAATTATCTATAATGATAAATAAATAAAAGTTTTACCTAAACTAATTTTATAATATTAAATTAAACCTAAATAAAATATTTTTTTTTCCTGCAATAATTTTGTAAACGCGTCATTCAAATTCAAACCATTGATTTTTCTTTTAACGAAAGTAATTTTTATCTGAAGATAAATTTTAGGAAATTATTTTTAATGCATGGTTACGACATAACTTTTACATCATTAATCAAGTAGGTTATGTTAAGTATGATTTGAAACTAAATATTATGAAATTAAATAAACTTGTCATACATAAATACACAATCGTTTATAATTTGAAGATAAAACAATAAATTATTTCCAATGTATCTTAATTATATCCTATAATTCAAGTACCATGTAATTGAAATTAATTTTTTAATCACATAAAAAAAGTAGATGTCCCCAGTATTGTTAAAAATACATTTTTTTTATTATGTAAAAGTCACCCGTTGAATAAACAAAGACACTAAGATTTTGTCAGCATAAAATAATTTGAAACATCCAACAGGTTTAATCTTCTAAAGTTTTACTCATTCAATTATTGTCCTCTGCACTCATTGATTATTATTAACAACTACAGGACCATTACTTTCTTGGGTTAAAAGAAGGCCAAGTAAAAATAATTTAGGAGAATTTAATTATAATTGTTTGATGAAGAAAATAGAAAGAAAAACTAAAAATGAACAGATTCTATTAATACATTTCATTTTATTTTTTACCTTTTATTTTATATTTTTCTTGAACCAAGCATTTTTAGCTTTTATTTTATTTGATCAGTTTCACTTTCGCCAATCTATGATAAATAAAAATAAAATAATAACACGTTTTTCATTATTTTTTTACTTTATTTTTTCCATTATTTTGATCTCTGTGGAAATTTATAAACGCGTTTGAAAACCTAATTAAAGAGAAGAAAAAACAGTAAATTGAAAAAGAAAATAAAAAGAATGCATAAAGGCAACGCAGGAGAATAGAATAGTAAGATAGACTGCACTATAATACCTAATTGAGTTGTTGTGTAATATCAGAGCTTACCTCGTTAGTTTCCCACCTTCCTCTACCGAATCCACTGTCCTTTTATTCATGTAAGAACTTTCCTCTTTCAAAAAACAAGTTTCTCTGCTCAAAAACTTTCTCAGACCGGAACACAACAATGAAGGTAACCAAAAGTTCTACGCTTGGTTAGCTTTCTTACATTTATATCCACATTAAATATTCACAATATTGCCTTATCTTTTTTCTTAATCCTTTCAATTTCGCACATTAATCCATATGATGTTTCATTTTCTGCAGAGGCTACACAGTAGCATTGGCATCCTTGATTTACGACCGCAGCTTGTGCTAATCGCATTTTGTCTCTTCACCTCTTCCTTCGGCTCCAAGGTCGTTTTTCTAATAAACGCTGAAATTCTAATAAAATTACGTTAGATTTATTTTTTATGTTGTTGTGACTGAGTCCGAGGTAGCAGATCGGAGAAACTTGCGGGTCGGACAACAAATGCGATGCAGGACTCAGCTGCCAGACATGTCCCGCGAATGGAAATACCCGACCGAGATGTTCGCGGATACAACCTTTGAATCCCAGTTCTAAGGTTAGGGGTCCTTTTCCCAATTTTATTTTTTCTTTCAGAGTTCGAATCAATGTTAATGGTTTTGGATTTTGGATTTTGGATTCCGTTCAGGTGAAAGGATTACCGTTTAACCGGTATTCATGGCTCACAACTCATAATTCTTTTGCTCTGGCCGGAGCTAGATCGGCCACCGGTTCCGTCATTTTAGCACCGATGAACCAAGAAGACACCGTTGCTGAACAACTCAAAGTAAGATTCTCTATCCCTGTTTTTTAATCATAATAATCTGGAAATGGGAATAGGGAATAGTAATGTGCAGCCATGGATTAAACAAAACAGAGAATAGCGACACGCTTGCTAATTGCTCAAGGATTGAACCTTTGATTATGCTTAACAGGTATTAATTTATTGATTAATTAGTAAATTCGGAATATGGCATACGACAACCAAGAAAAAGATTATACTGGCAATTTTCAAAAAGGGTATCTTTTTGGGTTTCGCAATGCGTATATATGACTTTGATATAAATACTTATTAAGAAATTATAAATAATTACCTCAAATTTACATTTTATCTCTAAACTATCACCATTTTATGAATTTTACTATTTATGTTTTGTATCTCATATTTTATCCATACGTTATTAGATTTCTAGTAAAGTAATGACGTCTTATAAAAATAATACAAAGTTAACAATATTGTTTTTGTAAAATTTGACGGCAAAATTATGTGTTTTTTTTTGGTATACATCATTAATATTTGGAAATTTAACTGGTTGTGAAAATTAAAAAATATCAACGGGAAGATACGTAAATAACAAACCAACGTGGTAAAGCTCAGAATTAAATAATAATAATAATAATAATAATAATAATAATAATAATAATAATAATAATAAATTTATAAAGTTCGTAAAATTTATGTTGTTAACACTTTTATTTTAAAAAAATAATATAAAATGTTTTAAATTTATGTTAAGAGGCTTATTTTAAAAGTAGTAATCTTAAATTTTTTTTTTTAATTTCCTTCAAAGTAAGGAATTTTTTTTTGAAAGGAATTTATGCATTTTGGAAGGACTATTAAGCTTCTAGGCATATCGACATGCATTGGGCGGGTTCTATCCCTTTATTGTTTTTGTCTTTGTTTGCATTCGTTTACCATGTGAACGAAAGTTTTTTAATTGGTATAGTACAGAAGCCAAACTAGCCAGTAGTTTTTGGATAAAGTTATCAACTTGTATTCTATAAATTTTGAATTTGTATTGTATAAATTATAATTTAAAAATCGAATATTTTATTTGTGGATATAAAAAAAAAATACAATTATCACAAAGCATATATTACTTTGGATAAAGCTTACTTTGGGAATTGGCACTCTCAACCTCTGTTTGTCTATTAGAAAATAAATCACTGCCACTCAGCTTTTGCTTACGGCAGTATTGATTTTAACAAATTCAATTTCAAAGTTTTATGTGAACTAATATTAATCTTAATCATATTTATATTAAATTTGTAGAATTAATTTTGTAACTTTTAAACACAGTGGCCGTTTTTGTTTGAAAAACATCGATGGTCAGTCTGAATCATGTGCCACTTGCATAATAATTCAAACATAAACTAGCTGTCTTGTCTTTTTTGACTCTTTTTTTTTTAAAGAAAAATAAAAGAGAGAAAAAGTCTTGGAGGGTTATGTTTTTAACAAATAAGTAGTACACTTTAAGTTTAGGTTCTGATGTGATGAATGAATTAATCACATTAACAACGTAATATAATCCATTTTGAATTATCCGACCGGTTAAATTCAAGGATAAAGATTTTGATGAATTTGAGAAAAAACATGAGAAATTCAAATTTGCCCCGCATCATTTGTAAATTCAACTATAATTTTGTTCCTCTAAATTTAGGGATGTAGTGTAAAAACAAAGCACTAACATTATTAGAATAGTTTAATGTTGATGTTTTAATATATGATTATGAATCCTTTATAATTTTATTCACAATCTCCTTGTTTCTTGATTCTTTTTTTTTTCTATTGGATCTCCGACAGAACGGCGTGAGAGGATTCATGTTAGATATGTATGATTTCCTAAACGATGTGTGGTTATGTCACTCCGCCCAAGGCACATGTTACAACTTCACTGCATTTGTAAGTGACCATCTTCATAATGTGCGACCTAGAAGTTTGGTCGAAAATATTTGTCGTGTTGTAACATTGAAATTTCCATACGAATGTGCAGCAACCTGCCATAAACGTGCTTAAAGACATGCGATCATTTCTAGATGCAAATCCATCTGAAATTATCACCATCTTCATAGAGGACTACGTCAAATCCTCTCAGGGTTTAACAAACTTGTTCAAAGCTTCGGGGCTAAGCAAGTACATGTTCCCAGTGTCTCGCATGCCCAAGAATGGCGGAGATTGGCCAACTGTTGATGATATGATACAGAAGAATCAGCGCCTAGTGGTCTTCACCTCCAAATCAGCCAAGGAAGCTTCCGAGGGCATCGCTTATCAGTGGACATACGTTGTAGAAAACCAATGTAAGTTCCCTACCTGCCTCTGCATTTTCGTAGGAAACATATTTTACTTCTGCATTTTGACTCAGAAGTACTAAAGATGAATTTAGTTTTGAAATTTAGCTTATACATAAATTTAACACCTCCCCACTTTAAAAAGGGAAGTGATGATTTAAATTTATATATGTTTAAAGTATAACAGTAAAAACATATTTTTTTTCTGAATGTTGATTATTAATATGCGTGGGAATTACAGATGGAGATGAGGGGATGAAAGCTGGTTCTTGTCCAAGCCGTGCAGAATCTCCTGCAATGAACACAAAGTCTAGATCGTTAGTTTTGGTAAATTATTTTCATTCTGCTCCTAATCGAAGTCAAGCCTGTGCTGATAATTCGGCTCCACTGCTTGGCATGATGAAGACTTGTCATGATGCAGCCGACAGTCGTTGGCCAAATTTCATTGCTGTTGATTATTACCAGGTAGGTGCTTGTCTGACTTTTAGTCAAATCACAAATCAGTTTAATCATTAATTACTCTCCACTTAGCCTAAAAAATATTTGAAATTTATTGATGATAATAATGATGTTTTAAAGAGGAGTGATGGCGGAGGAGCACCAGAAGCAGTTGATGAAGCAAATGGCCATCTCACTTGTGGCTGTGGCAACATTGCCTATTGCAAGGTTTGGTTTCGATTTTCTTTCACCTCATGTGTAGTTACTGCTTACTACTGCGTTTATACCTATGTAAAGTAACGAAATTGATCCTATATTACGAAATGTAGAGAGATCAATTTATTAAACTGTGTATCAATGACACGCAGGCAAACGCTACGTTTGGCACTTGTGATGTTCCTCCCATTTCTCCACCTCCACCTGCGACAGAAACACCCTCCGACAACCAGCAGTCTCAAAATAATAATCATGCAAACAATGCTTATATTCGTAGAACAACCAAGTTGATGCAAACGGTTGTGGTGATTTTGGCGACGATAACTTTGTTGGCATGGTTATAGAATGTCATTAGCTTTGAGTAGTTTCTTATCATTGAAGATATGCGTGCATGTATGTTGTAAACGTAGTTCAAAATGGTTCGCCCAATTTGATTCCTAGTATTGTATGGAATCTGGGTCATTCTTCATCACACGACACACTTTATGGTTGTCTTCTGACTCCTTTCTATAACACTCTGTTTGATGATTGACATCCTGAGAAACTAATCAAAATCTTGCTCGTCAAAGCACTTCTTTCTATAACACTTGTTTCTCAAAGGTCGTTAATTTTAAGGTAACTTGTTTTAAGAATATCGTGGTAGCCATCTAACTATTGAATGGTAACAGTTCCCCTTAGTTTTTTTTTTTTTTTTTTTTTTTTGTGAAACTCGTTAGTTCGTGCATCAGTTAATGTTTCCCCCAATCAGTATTATCAAGAAAACTATCTTTTTTTCAGCTTACTGTTTGAATTTTAAGCTTAAGCTTTATCCTGAATTTCAAAAGTACAGTTTCTTTTGGGGGGTTTTCATCATCTGTGCAAGGAAATGACTTTCATCCTCCCTTAAATTGCGCATACTATAACGTAAAGTCCATTATACCTTTTTTTCTTAAACAAAAATTCTTATATTTCATCCGACTTGCATTTTACCCTGAGTGCTACATCTAAAAAGAACTTCCAAAAAGTTATGCAGGTTTGCAAATGAGCAAGCTGAATGTGGTACAAACTAGGCCGCCCCAACCGATCAACAATGCCCATTATACACACAAGATTTAAGTTAAATTTAATGAAATGAAAATTGTCACCCAAAGCATCCATCTTCAGGCACTTAGCACTTACCACGACAGCTGGAAACTTTAATTCTACACGTATCACAAGTCAAAAAAAATGAAGACTGGAATAGGTAAAGCTTCGTTTTCGTTTATTTTTTCTTTACCGTCATCCGACTTTTTATAAGTGGAGGCAGGGGAGAATAGAAAGACTGCTCCTATCACATTTTGCGAAAGAAAAAGCAGAGTGAAATGAAGTGATCACTGATGTAGGCCTAAGTAGCGGTGAATATAAGGGTTTAACAGCGACCCTAGTACGATAGTAGCTCCATTAGACTATAAACACCGTGGAAGCAAAGATACAGAACAGACACCAAAACGTGGATGCAACAAATTTATTAAATAACAAGTAACCTCTACGTTACATGAAAATTGATATACTATTAACTAAAAAACACGGATGCTAAATTAAAATACAGATATCCATATTCTGCAAGTTAGCATTAGTCAGTATAGATGCAATTAATGCCTTTATTTATCTAATCATTGCGGCATCCCATTTTGTATTTGTATGGAAGTTTAGAAATGATAAAAAGAAAAAAGATAGAAGCGTCCAAAGGTAAAGGAAGAGTGTTAGTGAAATATCAATGCTTCTTAGACACATACACTGCATTTGGTCCATTGCAGTACTATTCAAAGCCAAATGCAATGCTAAGATTGCCCAGTTACCCTATTGCTTTCAGGTTGCCAGTCATTCATTCATGATCTATTGCTTTAAGGCCCTAATTATCGTTTCTATCATTGTAGACATTCTGAGGACAAGATGGAAAATTAAAATAACAAGGCCGTACATATCAAAGTTGTATAGGATGTTTCGAAATTTGAATACTTAACAATGGCTACATATTTTAACATTGCACACCCTCCTTATCTATTTTCCTGCATACAAAGAAGGTTATTTGCCCAACTAGGATGCCTTGTACTGCTCTACACTATATATACTCCAGAAACAATCTGGATCCTACAAAGTAAAAGCTCTAACACGCTACGACCAGCAAAACCGAAGTCAGGCCTCTGTCCATGAATAAACTATGTCACATCACATATTTACAAAGGTTAGGCGCTTAAACCACAAATGGAATTCAAATTTCTAAATTGCAATGGGTTAAAATCATCAAATGAAGTTCAAGATCCCCACAGTCTTGGCTTATGTAACTAGAAACCATTTCCAGGCATTCACATCATGATCCAAAACACTGCACAAACTTCAGCTTAGCATAATCAGATGCCCTTCTGAGACAACTCTCTAACAGGAGGGGAATGAAAGCACAAATCCATTACCAGTGTTAAACCATATCAATCCAAGGGCACAACTTTAAACCCCATTCCGGACCAAACATGTAACCCAAATTATACAACCAGCAGTAGCTAAAACTATTTTCAGAGCGGAGTTTAAAAAGAGCTACATTATCATTGGGCTAAACATTTATTAAGAAACATAATCGCACAACAATGCATTACAACGACAGGGAACAATTGCCCCATGTAATAATTGATCAAAATTGATTTGTTTTATCCATATTCCATCCTAATTATTACTCTAAAAAATTTCTCATCCTATAGTTAAATAATCCATCCTCATCTCTAAAAAATGACGACACTCTATCTGTAATTTCAAAAATTGATCAATACCGTGAATATCCATCTAGGTGGTCTTGGGTACCTCCGCCGCTACGCTGACAGCGGCAGCTTCTTCAATAATCTTCTTATTCTTCTCAATAGCAGCGGCAACTTCTTTCGGCATATACTTCTCATCGTGCTTAGCGAGAACCTCCACGGCAGAAAAATAACACTCTAATCTCCTCGCCTTCTCGGACACGTTATTTGTCGACACCTCCTTCTTGATCTCCTCCGTGAACGGTTTCACGATCCCTTCCGCCACCACGGAATGCCCTTCCCTGAACAAGTCCGGCAAGGAACCCTCGTACCGGACCACGATGTCAGTGATCAGATCGGTGATGACGAACTCCACCTCCGGCTTCGACTTCGGGTAAACCACGCTGCCTTCGAGAACCAAGCCTCCCAACCGGAACCGCGCCTTGGAGGGATTGGTCGCGTACTTTTCAAGCGCATCTGTGGGAGTGATGTAGAACACCAACTGGTCTTGAAAGTTGTTGAGCACGATCACCACGAACCCTGCGAGGCCGCTAAAAGTCAGGGCGTAGGCCCAGAGGCGCCGCGTCTGGAGCTGCCGGGCGCGCGCGCCGATGTCGACCGACTTCCGCGAGCGTGGCGCCGAGCGGCGCGCCGTGGAGAGGAGGCGTTGGGCGGAGAGGAGTGGCGACGAGGGTTGGAATGGAGGGCGGCGGAGGGAAGAGGGGAGGAGTGAGGCGGTGCGAAGAAGATGGGATCTGAATCGGAGTGCGAGTGACGAAGCCATTTTTGCCTTGGTAAAGTGAATGGGAGTAATGAATGATTGTTGGGTTTAGGATTCTGAATTAGACTAAGCCGCCGCCATGGCTGAAGCTGAAACTCAACAACCCGACGTAACGGAGAAGTTTCTCGTGCTATTGAATGTACCCATGAAATGAAAAAATGAAAAAACAAAAATCAATAAAAATTCTCACATTCTTTTTAATAAATATAGATTAAAATATAAAATTATAAGGTATGGTATATTAAACATTTATATAATATTTTAAGAATATATATTTGATAAGAGTAAATATTTGAAAGCTGAATTGGGTAAGAAAAGGAGGGTTACGTGAAAAAGAAAAAAAGATAATTAGACTGCAGGCCGAGAAGAGATGGGCCTCGAAAGCCTTTGGACTAATTAACAGGGTGTTTCTTTTTCCACCCCCGCAAATTACTAGAAGTGTAAGAGAAGAAAGAATAATTGGGATATTTTGAAGGGAGAGATAAAAAGTACTTTTCGTGGACCAATGACGCAATTCATCTCTTTCTTAATTTATTTGAGTTGCACTTCCTTCCACTATTGGCAATAATGAATGTATAAATACTGCTCTCCCTCCATCATTTCAAATTTATCTTCCTTATTACTATTACTGTCATATTCATGGATTATCAAGTCTTGCTGGGTGTTGCACTTTCATCTGTCGGTGGTTTCAGCACTTCCATCGGTCCTGCCTCTTCTTTCAACTTTCATTCATCATTCCATTATATAACGAAAATGCCAAAAATTATATTCATTGTATAAATATGGAACAGGTGCACTTTTCGTAATCCTTAGTAAAGCTCCAAGTTTGAAGGTTCTTGGACTGTTACAGGTGATTTTCTATGTCGTTCCAACTAGAAAACTACGTTTTATCTGTTTTCAGATTCTATCTTCTTTCAAAGATAAAGTTATTGAATTCCTTGATTTGCATCCATAAGCATAATAACTAAAAGCATTTCATTCCATGAAGGGTTTTGCTGCTGGTTTGATGCTGAGTATATCATTCTTTGATCTCACTCATAATGCCTTGAACTCACTTGGCTTCCTTAGAGGCAACCTTTGGGTATGCTGTTCTCTCCTCTTCCATTATAATTCAATTAATCTACCATCTTCCTTCAAACTTTCATAAATTTTCACTTCTTTTTCTCTAGTTCTTTGCTGGTGTCATATTCTTTGCTGTTGTTGCCAAATTTATACCAGAACCGACACCTGCTCCTCCCATTTCAAATGATAAGAGTACCAAGGTTTGAATGAACCTTTACCTGCTCAATCACTGCTTAATGGCATCGCAGTTTCTGAGTTATTTTCCACAGATAAAAAAAGTACTAAAATGTGTAACACTCTTGAAAATAGAAATCTGGGAATGAAGGAAACAAAGGCATTATGAAAAGGCGTCGTCGACAAGTTTTACTCAGTGGTGTTATCACAGCCATAGGTACTGTTAATTGCATCACCAATTTCCAATAGAGAGTGCAGTAAATTTGAATTTTGCTTCTCATCATATCCGTTGATTTCTAACTTTTCATTTGGATTTTACCGCACAGGTATAAGTCTGCATAATTTTCCAGAAGGAATGGCAGTGTACCTTGGATCCATGAAGGTAACCTTTCTCTAAAAGACTTAAGGTTATACAAATGCTTCACATTTTCGTTATCACTTCGACTAAAAAAATAATGTAAATATGATTGTGTCTTCTTTTAATAGGGAGTTCGTGTTGGTCTTAACCTTGCCCTTGCCATTGCACTGCACAACATTCCTGAGGTATGAATTTGTCACGTAACTGTAAATTGATGAGTCTATCGATATCAAAGACATTCGAGTCTAACTTATATATAAAGAATTAATATCATTTTTCAATCTAAAATTTTAAAAAAATTATAAATCTTTATTCTTTATGGTTTTTGTCATCTTTTTCTATAAAATTTCATGCCATCTCTCTCAATGTTATAGTTTATTTTTGTATTATCATTTGTGTTTCACATAAACAATTATTCATGACAGTCTTCTGTTTTTCAGGGTGTTGCTGTTGCACTTCCCGTCTATTTTGCGACAGAAAGGTAAGAACCTTCGTGGATTCTATATACTCTATTGTATAAGTTTATTTTTGATTTCTAAGAGTATATATTAAATACAGATCAGATGCTTAAGAAGTTATATGTACATGATGTCATTGCCAAGTTGGCACAGTGTTATTCTTTCTTTCGTTACACAACAATTTATTGATCATAAAATCTCTGTTGTTTGTTATGTTTGTATTTCACTGGAAATTTGAATGATAACTTTCCTTGTTCATTTGTAAATGTGTCGTAGTAAATGGGAAGCATTCAAATTGGCGTCACTTTCCGGCTTTGCTGAGCCACTGGGAGTTATAATTGTTGGTAAATTATATGCATTCTTTGCTTCGCATCATACAAATAATTTGGCATATTAACATTGGATCCCTTTCTCTCTCAATTCCAGAGTTTTGTTTAATGGTTTCCATGCAAAGATATATTTTTAACACTCTTGGAGTTATAGATGTGTGTGAGTTAATAATTTTGAACTTAGTGCGATGATTTTTCTTCCTTCACTGTAGCCTGTTTATTCCCTACCAGCCTAAATCCTGAGATTCTTGAAGGTATTCTTGGATCAGGTTAGCACAAACGCAATTTCTAGAATTTGTTTGTCGGCACTTTTTTATGGATATTTTCTGATGGTTCTATTTTGATTAACAGTTGGTGGAGTTATGGCTTTTCTAACCCTTCACGAAATGATACCACTAGCTTTTGAGTATGCAGGACAAAAACAATCTGTTAAGGCCGTCTTTTGTGGGATGGCTTTCATGTCTGCAAGGTACTTGAAAAAACATCTGAAAGACATGCTGCATTTAGTTTTTTATTGTTACTTTGGTAACTGTTTTAATGCAAACTAAGGTGACAAAAGTAAGTGTAGATGATTGACATAGATGGTTAAAAAACTGGTAATAACAACAATTCTTACCTTTATCTGAGATTCAATTTCACAACACCATTTTTCTCATTTCGTGGACAACATCCTCAGGAATATTCTCTAACAATCTAGCAGTTCTATCATATTATTAGTGTCCTGCATATTAGTTTTACTACAGTGCCCCCCGATTTTACCACATTTTATGTGAACAAGAGTTGATAACATAGAATATTGCTGGCTGTGCAGCTTGTATTTTCTACGTATGAGCTTACCAGAGGACATGTAACTGGGAACAATCTCTTTCTTTTCTGAATGAGATGCATTTCAGAATGTATCATTATGGGCTGTCTTCTTGCTGCTGTAATCAGGAAGATGCCTTCAGAGACGAAACTCTAAAATTTCCAGTAACATTAATGTACAGCAGTTGAACATGAGCAGGTAGGAGCCATTCATCTGTAATCATGGTTCCCCTCAATACATATATATATACAAACAAAAGCAACTTGCAATTAATGTTCTTCTGTTATCTTAACTGGTGTTCTTTATTTACTACTAGTTCTTCAACTTATACAACACACCATTCGTTGGACAAAAGTCTCATTTTCTGAAAAAAAATCTTTCACAACTCACTTTGCTTCCTCTACTTTCACATGAATCTCTGTATCTTCACTACATTTCTATTTAGCAGCAAGAACATTATCCTACGATTATGATAGAAAAATTCACAATGTGATGCACCAAAGTTTGAATTCTTATCAAGAGAGATATTCCTATATGTAGTAGTATGCGCAGGTGTTTACGAACAGTTTTTTGAAAGAGGCATCAAAAAAATAAAAATCATTCTTACGTCATACAGAAAAAAAAATTATTTCTTCGTCCAGACCCGAAATTAGTTAAGAACTTAAAATAAAAAGGGAGTTTCACAAAACATGTTACAATTCAGAAACAGCTTTTATAAAAGAAAATGTTGTGTTTGTAAAAAATTATTAAAAAGACTTTTTTATTCTGCACTCATATTTACTGAAAACCCGAGTGAGTGATATTCAGTGTTCATGTCACTAGTAGAAAAATAGCTTTTTATGACGAGATTCAGTGTTCATGTCACTAGTAGAAAAATAGCTTTTTATGACGAGACTATTATGACGTACAAAAATTATCCATCATAATATGTTGTACTAGTGACAAAATCATAATAAAATTAAGACATTTAAGATCTATTATAACGTAATTTTGTAGATCAGTCATAATTAAAAATGCGGTGGCAAACAATGTTAATATATATATGTATAATATTATTAATAACAATATATTATATATATATATATATATATATTGATAATAATAATAAATAATAATAACAATAATATATTTTATAGTAATTTTATATCATTTTTTTATCTATTATATCAATGAAATCGTTCACAATCTTTGTTGTCAAACTCACCCACTTTTATATTTAAATCCTTTAAAAAAACACGACAAATTCATCCATTTAAATTCTTCTAAATTCATCCATAAACTTTTCCTCAAATCCTTCTATTTAAAGGAACACACTTTAAGAGAATGGAAAGCATTGTAATAATTTTGTTTGGACAGTTAAAAGAATAATTAACCAGAAAAATTACAATTACCATTAATGATATTATACTGTATAATACTTACAGAATATGGAGAAAGATATTAGACTCAAAACATGGACCCTGGCAGAACTTGAGAGAGGAAAATACAAGAAAACAATAATCATGGTAGTGGAGAGATATTCGTAAAGTCTACGATTAAAGACAATTGGATAATTGGTTTGATAACAATGTAATATGGGAAGTATGTCTAAGAAATTGGATAAGTTCTGGGAGGATAAATGGATAGGACAAATACCCCTTAGGGATAAGTTTTCTATACTATATGTTATATTAAATTTTAAATCCAAAAGGCGATTATTAAGGGATTGGTATTATTGGAAATCCACATCAACTAGAGATAAGATCAATTTATAGTATATAAGTTGGTGCAAACCTTATCTTACAAGTCGGTTTTGTTGGATTGAATTAGACTTAAAGTCCATTTCTTAACATGATATCAGAGCTAGATTTGAGTCTATTCTTTCTATTGCAAGTAATAATGAACCAAAATTTTAAAAAGGATAACGGGACACTTGGATTTGGAAAGAAATAGAAGGTAGATACACAACTAGTTCTACATATATAAAATATTGCAGAATAATCTATTGTGGGAAAATACTACTATATTTAAATCAAAAGCAAAACAAAGTATAGATGGTTTTATGCGTCGCAATAATTTGGACAACCTGAAATCATAGGAGCAATGTAATATTTAGATTAGGCAAAATGGATGTAGAGGTCTTTTTTAGCTTGGCACAACTGAGTGCTTAGTAGTAGATTAAGCATAAATAATCTAATGTGTCATTTTCATTGTCGGATTGGATCATAAGACCTATTGAATGTTTGAAAACACTATGGTTTAGACAAGAGTTCGAAATAGAAAATATAGACAATGTTGTGAAAAAAAAAATGGTGTAGGGGATTTGGAAAAATGGAAATCTGAAATGCATATGGCTGGATCAGTGGATAAAATAGCAATTAAGGTGGGTGGATTGGTCTGAAACATTGACAAGAATATCTACATAATTTCTATTGTGTCTATATTGATTTTGATGACAGGGATTAAACAATGATGAGCCACTTCACTAGCTGCTGTTGTTTGATTATGGAAACTTTGTCTGCTCAACAATGCTCTTTGTTTCTATTTCTAATCTATAGTATGTGGAGTTGTTTTTATTTATTGTAGTTTACCAAAAATTGACTCAAGATGTAATTTGACCAACACATAGCTTGGACTTATGTATTGTAATAGAAGAGTTTTGAGAGGTTTAGATTAAATTATTGGATTTTTTGTGGCAAAGTTTTGTATAAGGGTTGAGATACCCCAAAATCTCTCTTTCTCTCTCTCTCCTTCCCCCTCTCTCTTTCATCATGAACAGTTAACTTAAAAAAAAAAAAAAGTCCTTACTTCTTATTAGAAGATGGGTTTAAGCATAACTCAATTTATAAAACGTTTAAGAAACAAAAAATATCACTAGGATAGGTTCTAATACCATATTAGAAAGTGGGTTTAAGTTTAATTCAACTTTACAAAATCGGTTTGTAAAGTGAGGTATGCACCTCACTTATATATTATAAATTGGCTTTATCTCTAGACGTCAGACTTCTAATACTATTTGTTTATTTACTATATAATTATCACCTTAGCTAATTTTTTTTACGAAAAAACAATATTTATGGAAAGAATAATAATATTATGATACACTTTTACACTCATTTAACACAGAATATAAAGATAAAATAGTTCAAAAAGTGTAAAATTTTGTAATTTTTCAAAAAAGAAGAGAGTAAAAAATAAGTAAAGATAACGTCAAATGAATGTAAAAAATTTAAGCGTGCGAAAGAATTAATATTTTTTTTCTTATGGAAACTGGTATTTCTTGATTGAGAAAAGTTGTTGATTCCGTGGTGGGTTACAAATTTTATCAAGATAAAAGACACAGCTTCAACTTTAACAGCAACACTTTTTGAACGTTTATTACTGTGTGTGATATGAGTGTCATGATTGCATGAAACTGTGTTTTGAAAAATCTACCAAACAAAGTATATTTCTTTTCGCACGTGTGTGGCGAACTAATGCTCCATAGGCATTGCTTTATTTGTATTATTATATAAGTGTTTTTTAATGGATTAAGAAACAATGCTATATTCTTTTATAGTATTTCAATAATTTATATAAATGGTTAAATGGAAAAATAAATAATTTGATTGTATAAAAAGAATCGAAAACATAATTTTTTATTTAAGAAAAGATATTAGGTATGAATATTTGATTGTGCGCAGATCCATTGAAATTGATGGAAAAGTTGGAAGAAAAGAGAAAAGAAAAAAAACTGTTATATATTAAAGTCTACAATGTTCCATCACATCTCTGGTTGACAGGTTGGGGATGTTGTGACAGATTGACGTTACACTGGATTCCATTGATACCAAGCAAAGAATCACATAATTAGCCATCGTTTTCATCACCTGTTTTACTGTTACGTTAAATCTACAACTATAGTGCCGCTATGTTAACAGTCATACACTACTACCATTATTTAACATCTTCAAGTCCATGGGAAAACCTTCAAACACACTTTACCCCAAACAAAACAAAAAAGCACAACAAGTGGGGACAATGAACGTGGAATCCCGATTTTGTTGCCTCAGGGGATGGACTCAAGAGACTCTATCATTCAAACTCTGCATCTCTGCTACTTTGAAATGACATTTCAAGCACCTCTCTTTCTTTTTCTCTTTCTCTTTCTCTCTCTCTCTCCATTCACGCATTCTTCCCCAACCTCCATTTTAGATACCTTCTGCTATACCAATCTTATTATCGTTCCATTAATCATCTTTTTTTAATGCAACCCTTCGCTTCAAAAGCTAATCATTTTCATATATAGAAATCATTACGCTCAGTCTAAACATAGTATTTCATCTGTCCATCATGAAGGACACAACAAAAGTCGGATAGCAGCATCATGCGACTCATAAGGCTGAACCATGACAGCTTCTAAAGCTTCTCCGAACCTACATTGCTCTTCCATCATATATTATTATATTAATTCTCACCACTCTCTCACTAATTTCACCTGTTTTTGGTTTTTATTTCAATAAATCAAACACCTCTCTCTCATATATATATTGTTACATGAGCTGTTCGTGTTCGTGTACCTTTGCATGCACTTAGGTATAAAACTATATATTCACCGTAACGTGGATATATATATATTAGAAGTTTTATGAGTTTGATAGGACTCTCTCAGCAATTTGCATCGTAATAACTTCATGCTATTAGAAGTTGTTTATTCTTTTATACATCTTTTTGTATTAATTTATTGAAATTTGTTCTTTTCTTTTTCATATTATTCAACTCTCTTATTTTTACTTGAATCTTTAAATATATACAAAATTTGTTATCACATCGTATATCTTTTATACTTGTATATTTATCTTTAATCTATCACTTACTATATATTTTATCTCTCGTTCTATCTTTAGGTATTTCAAAATACATTCAAGTTTTTACTTTTTCATCCATTGTTTTTGCTTTTTATTTAACTTCTTTCCTTTTTATATATATTTCACATATGTCGTTTTTCTTTTATCTTCTATCACATACACACCTTCTTGGGGTGTGCATTTACCTATCTATCGCGAAGATAAGTTTGAAAGTTATACCTATCTAAGTAAGGTTAATTAGAAAGGAACGACAAGATTAGGACATATGTGTTGGAACTTGGAAAAATCTCCTCGTACGCCTGTCTTAAATGAACATTCTGTCTGGTATTAGTTACACCAATGACGTACAATCCTGGCAGATCATGGATATTGAATAATGTAATACAAATTACTTCTCGTTTATGTTTACAGAGAGATGGAAATTTAAACCAAAACCAAAAATGACACGACAGGAGCATTTGTTACAGTCTGATATGAAATACCAAGACGCAATGAGAAAACTAATAAAGGTGATGAGTTATGAGAAGCCATCAATAGTTACATAGATTGACATCATATAAACTGCGCACTGGAAAAGTTGCATTAATTTTCTTGTTCAATTTCAGAACCTGCTTGATCATCATCTTGGTCAAGGTTCATGCAGTCATTTCCATGAGCCGTGTGTCCATATCCAAATGCCTTGATATGATCTTTGAGGGACCTTTTGTGCTTGAAATCAGAGC
This sequence comes from Vigna radiata var. radiata, assembly GCF_000741045.1. NCBI lineage: Eukaryota > Viridiplantae > Streptophyta > Magnoliopsida > Fabales > Fabaceae > Vigna > Vigna radiata. The sequence continues at coordinate 4,240,710 of NC_028352.1, forward strand.
CACAAGAGCAATACCAGCGTTTCCCACAGTTCTTCTCATGAGTTCTCCAATCACCCCTCACAGCAAAGGTTTTGCAACATTTTCTGCACACGAAAGGCTTTGTCCCATGCTTTCTCTTGTAATGTGTTTGAAGGGTTCTGAAGTCTTTGAGTGGTTTTGCTCTCGGATGTTCGATGTTGTTCTTGCATCCTGGAGCACAGCAATAGCAAGGGAGCCTTAGCATAGCTGTTGGTTGTGTTCCCCTTAGAGACTCTGGTCCCTTTCTATATTGAGATCCATGCCCCCACATATGCATCTGAAAATTCTTCCACCAATATTATTATGATGTAATAACACCAAATAGTCAATACTTGGAAAGGAAACCAAGAAAAATAAACTATAAAATACCATTTTTGACCAACGCATGAAAAAAAAAAAAAAAGAAGACAAACCTGAAACTAGGTCTTTAATTTGTTGCATGTTGTCATGAAAAAATTAGAATTTGAATTTGAATTACTTTACCACATGTCGGCCAGGTCTTTCAGTAGGAATTTGATGGAGAAAGGAGGATTGTACAATTATATAAAATAAATAAATAACATGTTAAGTTTAATGCTCATTGTTTAGAAAACATTAAATTTGGAATATTTATCAAAGAAGAAAATTTTGTACTATCTTCTCTCTCTTTACAAATCTTAACACGGAAACATGCTAACTAGGAACTGCTTCCTTTTGAACAAGTTTTAGAGCTTGTTCATCAACAACGCTCTGTGTGATTAAAGAAATAGGTGCCAGTGTAGGGCATCCTGTTAAAGAAAAAGTTCGGGAGCCCAGCAAGAGAATATTTGTACAGTTAAATATATTTATATTCATTTTTATGAAACTCAATTGATGTCGTTTCAATTTATGTCTCCTTTGTCGGTGTGTTTATGTTTTCTGGTATATAAATTAATTACACTTAATTAACTTATGGAGAGAGAGAGAGAGAGAGAGAAACCTTGTAGATGCAAAAAGGAATATAATTGAACCATATATTTGGATACTGATCTTCAAAGAAGAAGTGAGAGATCTCGTTTTTATCTTAGCAGAAAAAGGGTGATAGATCGAGTAGTTTGAAGCTCAAATAAAAGGAAAAGAAACGTAACAAGCTAAGCGGGAAAACCCTAAATTATAATGCACACATACAAATAAAAATAAAATCTTCCTCCTTTGAGGAATATTTCAGGTGAAAACTTGAAGTGATACTATAGATAGAACTGAGAAGAATTGATTTTGTTTGGGAGAACTTTTCTGAAAACGGGATCTGTGAAAGTAGGGGTATAGGAGAGTAAGAAAAACAGGAAAAAGCTGGGAAAAGGAAAGATATTCTCTTTCTTTCTATAATTCTATTCAGAGTTAATTATCCTATCTTGATTATTTTATTATTCTCCTCTATCGAGGGAATTGATCATCAAAATGACCAAAGGTGACAAACCTGCATGTTGTTGTATCTGTTGAACGTCTTGAAACAAAGAGGGCATGCGAACTGTGTTGGACCAATCAGAATCTGAGCAGAAGTAGGGATCCAATATTGTCCTCTGTTAATTCTATCTGGCAGTAACCCCGAAGCATCAGTGGTTTTCTCTCCTTTGTCTGAAACTTCTGCTGAGTATAAGCTTGAAGATAAATCAGCAGATGCAGCAGTGGTTGGAAGCCCTAAGTGTAAAGCCACAGTGACAGCATCCTCTTCATCCAAGCACTTGGATGATGATGATGTACTTAACTCTTTCTTTTTCTTGTGAACTTCCATGGCACTGAATGAAGATTCAAGACATTCTTCTTCTTCTTCTTCTTCTTCTTCTTCTTCTTCTTCTTCTTCATAATGATGTTCTTGTTCTTGATGTCTTAGATGAAGGAAAGGAAGGAGTTTTGTTTTAGGAGGAGGAGGAGAAGTATAGGTATGATAATTGGAAGGAAAGTAGAATGATGGATTGATGGGAGGAGGTGATGAAGAAGGAGAAGAGAGAAGACATGGTGAATTGAGGTCCAAACAAAAGTTAAGGTCATTGGATCTGTAGGAATTGGTCATGATGAGAGGGTGAAAAGAAAAAGGTGTATATGATGAGTATAGAAAGGGTTGTGTTGTGTGTGATATTAATTATACACAAGTGAGTGCAGAGAATAAAGGGAAAGGGTAGTAGTGGAGTGAGGGTTGAGATGTGCAGAAGATAGTTTCAGATTTTAACAAGCAAATGAAAGAGTTAGGTGAAGGGTTAAAGGATGTGAACAAATTAATTCAATGTTGGTAAAGCAAGACCAATAAAGTTGAAGGGAAAAAAGGTTCAACAGATTCAATATAAAATTTTAAGGAAAACTATTTCGTTAGCTTTCCATAATGATGCTTCATTTTAAAACAATATATGGGAGATGAGGGCCATGCCTTAAAAAACAATATATTTTAATATTATTTCAAATTAACATTCTCTACCATACTGCTTGAATATCTAAGAGAATTACTGTGAAAAAATATTATGTTGTCGTTAATAATTAAATAGGAAGTTTGAGAATTAATGTAACCGTGTGTATGATATTAAGCAATTGAAAGAAGTGCTGGTAATTAGTATTTCCGAGGAAAACATAGTTTGTTTTGTTTGACATCATCGGGAAAAAAAAAAATACTTTAATTGATTTGAAGAAGCATTTGCTTTGGCTTGCACGCTGTGGTCGACTTGGCTCCTCAAAGCACACAGGTTTTGTCTGTCTCCAATGCATGCAATTGTTCACTGTTCCATCAACCATGTCTTCCTCGTTCACAACACTAAAAGCAAGCCTTTTCAAATTAGTATTACTATATTAAAATTGCTCAAAAATGTTTTCTCTACTTACATAGGTACATTGAATTTATTTTGTATAATTATATTTGTTTATCTATATAGCATAAAAATATAAATAATATAAATGTCATTTTAGAAACCAATTTTACAATATTAAGTTAATTTAGAGTTTATATTTTAGGATACTGTCTAATTTAAAGTTTTTAAAGTTATATTTGTATTATGTCACTATTATTAAGTTGTTATTAATCACAAATTAATACCTAGTATATACATTAACATAGAAAAAGATTCTTTGTCGACTATAAATAAAATAAAACTATAATATATATAAGTGAATGTAAATTTTATCTTTTGATTTTTTTGTTGAAAGTCTTACATTGATTAAAGATAAAGTCAATTTATAATGTATATGTACATGCAAACTTTATCTTAAAAACTGATTTTATGGGATTGAGTTAGATTTACTTCTTAATATTTTTATAAAATTATATTAAACTTCTACTTTTTGAAACTTCAAAGCAATAATTTATTTAAGTGATAGATATCGGGTTTGATTTGTATGTATGAAGAAGAATATTATGTGGGAAAAGACACTTGTAAATATTGTTATAGCAGTTTGGGTTAGAATTTTATTTTTGTGCAACAAAAGACATGAATGGTTGCCACGTTATTAATGATAATTCAATTTTAATCCTAGTCAAACATCGAAAGCATAAAACGTTATATATTGTTTTGCTTTCCAAAATGGCACCGGTATCTCAAATGACATATTCCTATTTCTAGGTTACCTAATTTTTATTTTACCCTGAAATTTATTTATTTTATATTCAAAATTTGAAACATCAAGCTTTAAATTATAACATACACTTACAAAAGAATATATATTACTACTCTGAAAGGAAATATAGACTATGATGGTACTTGATATGATTTCCATGCACTGTCTCGAGGGAAGGCCCAAAGATGCAGTATTCTGGGCTTCAAGTTTCAGCCCATTAAACAACTATAGGTATATTGGGTCAAGGCTGGTGGTGCTTAGAGCCTAAGAAGACAAAAAGCTAAATGATTTTACTAATTTAACTAATTAGCAATCTCGACTTTCATACCCATAATAATTAGACAAATTGTTTTTTTAACAAAAGCAATTATTTCATACACTTTTAGTTCTTGAAATATTTTCTGTGTGTATTTCTAGTCATTGTTCTCCTCTCATCATCTTCAATGATTTTTCTATTTTGACAGTGACGTGTCATTGACGTGTTACATGTAGTATTAAAGAAACGTGTCATTAGTATTGTTAGCATCAAATTACACGTGGTAGACTAATATTATTTTTAACCTTAATCTTTTTTACTTTTATATTTATTTGATATATTTTTATAATTATGATATATAATATAAAAGTAAAAAACTATGTAAATTTTTATATTTTTAAGAAAAATAATAAAAAATAGTATTAAATGAATGTAAAAGTTTTGAATGTGAAAATATTATCATTGTAAATATAATGATACCTTTTTCTTTTCTCACTTCACTTGCACGCCGACTTTTTGTATCATTCGCTTCTCAATTATGTTGTGTATGTTTCTCAGCGTGATTCCCTCACATGCTGCTCTTCATTCTCACAATTATTAATCCTAATAACTAATATAAAAATATTTTGGAATATTTTTAAATTTTAATTCAGCTTTATTTTTATTTATTTTTTGTCTTTTTCAACCTTGCTCTATTATTAAATCTTAATATATCTTCTTAATTTTCTTTCAGTTCATATTGCTATTTGGAGAAATGATTTTTTATATCATAAGAGTCATCTGACAAGTAATTTTTTATATTTATAAAAGGAAAAAATATTAAAGTGTAAGGAATCAAAATAACTGCTACTACTTGTTCTTCAGCTCAGGTTATGCTTGTTACGACAATTTAATTAGTTTTTTATATTCTTATTAATTAAAACTTTTTGTTTAGTTTACACAATTTTTTTAAAAAATAGTATTATTTTGAGACATCATTTCAAGTAACTATATTTATAACGTTAGTTTCTAGTTTTTATTTTTTATATTTATTTTCCTTTTCCCTAATAATATTTATTATTTTGTTTTATCTTTTGAAACATATTTCTTTTTATTATATTTAATAAATCTTAATATTGAAGATATAATATTAATTCAAGAGATTATTTTCAAATTTACTGAAAATATTTAAAGATATTGTGTAAAATCAATAATACAACATACAACGTAAAAATACATTTTTGAAAATAAAAATTAGAAGACTTTAAATTAATAAACATGAACAAGTTGTAAATATTTCAAAATATTTTTCGATAGTTAATTTAACTAATTAAATTAAATTGAATTCTAAATAAAGAGAAATAAAACTAAATTTAATATAAAGAATACTATTTAAACGTAGCCATTTATTTTTTTCATCTTCCATTGTTTAACATTTATCTTTTATTTCAACATAAATATTTATTAAATACATAATTTAATAAAGTAGTTTAGAAATGATCAAGCTATCCATTTATAATTCAATAAGTTAAATAAAAAAGTTTCTAATATTGGATAAGATTTAATATTTTATCTTCATGTGTTTATTTAATTTTTTTATAATAGTATAATTTGTTTATGTTTTTAGAGTGTAATTTTTATTATGTGATTTTTCGTGTCTTATTTTATTTATTAATAAATTTTTATATGGTGATAAATGATCGGTAAACTTTAAGTAAATATGTTAAAATGGACTATGTTTCATGGGTTAATTTGTTGGGTTAAAATTTTTAATTCACTAATGTATTTTGATTGAATCCGTCTAATCCACCAAAGAGATGGCCTAAGTTGTCCTTGACTCATTGGTTTTATTTTTTATTTTTTGTTTTACTTTTAAATTAAAAATAATTAAAAAAATTAAAAATTATATATATATATATATATATATATATTTTAAAGATGGAAATATACAATACTATTATAAATTTAATCATTAGCACTTAGAAATTAAATTTTAATGATTAGTTTTAATAGATTAATTTAATATGTAATTATAATAATTATTTTTAATTTATCCAATTAAAAATATTAATTAATAAATTAAAAGCTTAGAAATTTTTATATAATTAAATATGCTTTAAATATTTATTTATAAGTATATAAAAAAATTTAACAAAATTAAAAAAAGAAAAAAAAAAGTGTCGGACCAGCCGGTCCTGTGATGGCTGGACTGGAACCATGCAAAACCATCCTTTTAATATGTTAATTTGTAATGATAGAATAATATTTCAATCCATGTACCTATATATTTATTTAATACTTTTATAATAATAATAAATAATAATAATAATGTTGGTAATACTCGAATCGAGCTTCATCTCAATCGGATTATACTATAATTTTCGTTTGAATTAATTCAATTCAATCTTTAATTCAAGTAGATTAGACGAATTTTGATTCGAAAATATTATTTTATAGAGTTAATTAAAATTTTGTGATGGAGTTAAATTCACTTTCATTTTTATTTGAATTCACTTTAAAGATTAAAGAAAATATTTGATATTTTTATTTGTTGACTCTGTAGAAAAAGACTTATTTGAAGATGAGTTGGGATTGATTACTGTGTCATAAGTTAGATTGATTGCTCTGCTTTAATATAAAATAATTCTTTTGCAATTTTTGTTTTTTAATCATAATTTGGAAACTTAAGAATGATAATTGAAACATACTGAGCAGCTGAAGTTGTCTTTATGCACTTAATTTATCATATATTCTTAATTAGTTAAGGAGCAGCTGGTTTAAGTTTTTTCTATATATAATTTATCAATTTTTTAAATGATAATAACTAAGTTTTATAAACGCTTTTATGTTAAGAAAAGGTGATATACATATATATAGTTTTATTTTAACATTACTCGGAGATGGTAAAGAAACCTGGTTGATTGCTAACTAACCATAACTGATACCAACTTAATCAGACCAGTTTTGTTTGGCCACCTCTCTTCAACCATTTTTATGTTTCACATTATTCCATTTCTCAACATTGGCCAACAACTAATAAGGTTGTCCCTATCAAACAACCTCAAGCTCATGTCAAACCTTTTTTATATGTCTCCATCTAATCACTTCTTTAATATTAAAAAAACCAAACAAAACCTCTTTTTATCCATTTCTCTTTGATGCTTCTCTTATTCAACAAGCAAGAATTACCACTTAATTTACTTTATTTCATACCAGTCATATTTGTTATATTTTTATGATCAATTTTATAAATTTTTTACAATATTAAATAATAAAAAATATATTAGACATGAATTTTAAAGTAGTTATTATGAAAACTAACAATCTGATAATAAAGAACATATGGTAATAAAATAACATGTAAAATCAGTTTGTAGACTATTTAAAAGAATAATTTACATTAGTAATGCACTGTGGTTTGATTATAAATTAATATGTTTAATAATTTATTAGTTTTATAGGAAAAGAAAAATTCACCATACCTAAAATAATATATGAAAGTTTAGATATATGATTTTGAGAGTGTGAGATGAGAAATACACTGTTTGCTCCATCTACCTACCTAATCCGTTTGTCCAGTTATCAGGGGTTGGAAAAAAAAAATAAAAAATAAAAATGCGTACCGTTTGGTGAAAAGGTGCGATGCAGCTGATCATGGTCTATCTAACGGAGTTTGCGTGTAGGTGAAACCAGCTCCAGAGCAGTGCGTAAAGGGAGAGAGAGAGAGATGAGTGAGTTACAAAACGAAGAGTGAATAAGCCATTTCGCCATTATCACTCTCTCGCAAAAAGCAATGAAGCTCTAGGTCAGTCTCTTCCTTCAATTTCACCTTTCGAATCCAATCCTTCTCTCTCTCTCTCTTTCTCCTTCTCATTCCATTCTTTATATCGATTTTCATTCCTCTTCTCAACACTCCTAGTTTTTCTTGTTTTCATTCTTACATTTATCTCTGCTGTTGCGATCTCTGAAGCTGATGTGATTTTCCTTCTTTATAACCAACTATTCTACTCCTTCGTTTTTTGTGCCTTGTTTGATTTCGGAAAAAAATTAAAATAGAGCTAAAGGATTTCTGGTTTGTTGAGGAATACACAGTCATTGCGTTGTTTTGAATTTTTGTTGGCTCAGGTCAAATCATAGGTTCAGATGCGAGGGCAAATTTCCTCTATTTCTCTTGCTTCTTATCCTCGTCATTGAATCTTTGTTTCTTCCCTAGAGATCTCTCATATTTTTATTTTATTTTTACTTTTATGTGATCTTATGCTTCATTATTCTGATCAGCTGATACAAACTGTGAAACTCATTTTGATATAATTACATTATTGTTGTGGTCGATTGCTGGCTAAAATTTTGTAAACTTTGGTATCAGTGCCTTTTCAAATTTTTTTTAGTCATTTTTTGACTTCATTTGTTAGTTCTGAAAATTCTTTATTCTTGATTTGAAATTCTAGATTTCCCTTGCTTTTTGACTGAACGGATTTAAGCAATTACTGATAGAAGATAAAACCATAATTGGTGGAATTCCTGGAATTGCCCTCTTAACATCTGTGTAATTTTCTCTTTTGCAGGTTTGCATTTTAGGAGTAGCTGAATCATATGAGGCGGCTGGTCTTGTGTTCATTACTTCAACTTTTGTTGACAAATCTGCCTTCGTGAATCTGTTAAGATTGAAGAATAGATTTGCATAGGTTAGAGCTGAACCTTTTTTTCGTGTTGTGTGCTTCATTGTCTTTGCACTGATTGTTATAACTTAATTTGCTCTGAATTGACTTTGCAGACTGCAGATTACTTGTCTGGCAGAAGGATTCAAAATGAGTTGGAACCCACACATGGATGTCCATTACAATACCATTAGTTATCCCTATAATACAGCAGGAAGCTTTATCGAATATTTTGAAGGTCTTACCTATGAACATGTCAACTTCATTTTTTCTGGTGCATCACATGCTCAGGTGCCAGCAAAAATTGTCATTTATATCCTTTTTAAGATATTTTTTTTAAGCCTTAGTTTGATGGAATATGTTCTTATTTTCTTGTTTTATTAACTTAGATCTGCTTCTGCAGCTGTTTTTCATTATTTTATCCGAAACTTTGTTGTTCTTTAATATTAATGTTCAGAAATTGGAAATATTCTGATAAAGACATGACATTCCATCATATACGCAGGAAAGTTCATACCCTTCAAATTCAAGCTTTTACAAGTTTGGACTATCTGAACCTGAGAATTCATCATACTATCGTTACAGTCATGGTTATGAGGTAAATCATCACGAACCACTGGTGGATGAATATAGGAGACCTTCGGAGAACTCATTGACAATCAACGAACAGACAGCAGCAGTAAACACAGAATGGGTTGAAGGTGGAAACACTGACACAAGAGACAATTCTATTGAATGTACGTTTGTGATTTTCTTCTAAAAATATTTTTTGTAAATTCCTTGGTGATGAACAGCAGTTTTTGTGCATTGCTGCTTACTTCATAAGCTACACCCTGATTCTTTATTGTGAGCATCATATGTAGAAACTTAACTGGTTGTTGAAGTACAGTAATTAATTCAGTCATCTCAATGCCATGATGTTCTGCACTTTATATGATCCTTAGAATTAGCCATAATTTAGCCGATTTGTTCAAAACTAGACCATGGATATTTCTCTAAATTATAGGCTAATTTAATTTTCAAATTTCCTATACAAACTCTTTATTAATCTTCATCTTGTCTTTTTGCTTGGAAGGAAAATCCTGAAACTTTCAACTATTGTTGTAAGGAAAATATGGACTTGGGTCTTCTGTGGGTAAAAAAACGATGAGCCTAAAATTGAAGTAAAAAAATGATGAGCCTAAAATTGAAGTGATAAAAGTATGAGACTGAGTATTAGTGACAAAAGTCTAGTAAGCATTAGTTACATAACATACTAAGTTTAAATAAACTAATGAGACTCGTCTCCTTGGATCTTTCTCTGGTCCTCTATCCATACTTGTTCAACTCCTTAAAGAGACAAACAAATCAGTTAAATGAGAAGCCCCGTGTTGTTAGCCATCCAAATACGGTAGCTCTTGCCCTTAAAAAATATCGTAGCACTTTTTTTACGTTCCAAAGATAAGGCTGCAGATTCTTTTAATGGCCTCTTCATTTATATCCATACAAATCCCCTTTAGCAGATCTGTCATTTGATAGTCAAGTCCTTTCATCCTACATATAAAATGTTCGCTCACAATTTAAACCAATGTTTCATTTGGTTCAGGTCCTCGAAGACATCACAGTAATTCAAGTGATTATCAGGTATTTTGCCTTCAAGATTCCTGGTGCCTGAAATGGTTTAGTGCTACGAACATCTAAGAAGTTTATACAGTAACTTTAGCCATTCATGAGTTTGAAGCACAATAAATGGTTATCTGACTAGGCATTTTGTGAAATTGTGCAGGTCATTTGGCAAGACAATATTGATCCCGACAACATGACCTATGAGGTTGGATTGAAAGTCCCCGATTCCTTCTTTTTCTAGGCATTATATAGTGTTTCCTTAAGTACAGCTACTATATATTTGATTACTTCGAAGTCAGTCTTCAAAATATATACAAAGTCAAGCTTGTAATTATTTGTCTAAGAAATCGGACCTAGGTTACTCATTTATTTTTCTGTCTTCGGTTATTTTATGCTTCACGGTACATTATTCTACATGGAGATTGTTACTCTTGGAAAGTAATGGCAGGCCAAATCATTTCATAAAATTCTCACAGTTAATTATGTGTCCTTATGAGCTGATTACATTACATATTTTAATTGCAATTCGTAAAAGCTAAAAGAGGTAACGTTTATATAGAAAACTTTATCAGTTGCACGAGTTTTTCAATTAAATGTGTCAAATGGTTGTGTGATCATAAATCATTATAGTACGTGAACATCTTTCTAGATGGCAATTTGAAAAATGGTGGAAGTAAAACACTCCTTATATTTTTGAGTTTATTATTTTTAAACATCAATATGGTATCATTTATTGCAGGAACTACTTGAATTAGGTGAAGCTGTCGGAACTCAGAGCCGTGGTCTCACCCAAGAACAGATCTCCTCACTCCCAGTGTCGAAGTTCAAATGTGGGTTCTTCTTGAGGAAGAAGTCTCGGGGTGAGAGGTAATATTTGGTTTATGGACACTATGTTTTAATGCAGTTGTTCGTTTTCTTCTCCTATGATTTAATATATATTGTCGAGTGTCTAGCTTTCAAAATCCTTGTTTCTGCTTGTTATTCTTGAACTCCAATTGTACATGATTGAGTAATTTTTATAAACAGTTGTATTTCTTGGTCCAAATTGATATTCAGGACTTTTATATTGTTGCTACTAAGCTTATCAAAGAATTTTGTCTGGCATGATCTGTAAATGAGAACCAAGCCTATGTAAAATAAAATGAATAAATGGTGGACTATCGTACAGCAATCTTCCTTCAGCAATCTATCTACAGCAATATAGTTTGGAAATGGAAACGTCCAGATGGGAATTAACTTAAAAATTACGTGAATTATGTCTGTTGCGTGCTTTGAAGTTATAACGTGCGTTCTCCTAGCTAATTGATCTGACTTGATCTTCTTGTTTAGATGTGTGATTTGCCAGATGGAATATAAAAGAGGGGACAAGCGTATCACCTTGCCATGTAAACATCTTTATCACGCTAGTTGTGGGAACAGATGGCTCAGCATCAATAAGGTAAGATATCTACCATTTTATAATGAACTCAGTAAGTGCTTTTAGTGCTAATCTTCACGTCTGCTGATATCCTTTTGCTTTTCCTTTTGGGCTTATATTTTCAGGCTTGCCCAATATGTTACACAGAAGTGTTTGCCGACAAGTCAAAGCACAAATAATTCAGCAGCGGATAAGTGACCTGCATATGTTTCTGTTTTTCCTTTAATGTGGAGGTCTTTCATAGAAATACATTTTTATTTGTTTTTACCTTTCCTTAGTGAGGTAAGTAAGCCCTGGGTTTTAGAAAAATTATTACAGAGAGAATCCTAAAGTGTTATAAAAGAATATGAATGAACATGTATCAATTATCATGGTTGTACTGAAGAGGTTGGATTACGGTATGTTTTCATAATGTTTAATACAGTGTGCTATGATTTCACATAATTATTCCCTCATGCTACTGTACAGTGTTGTTGGAAAGGCATTCGCCGGTTTTATGAAAGCTTCTTTAGAGAATTACCGAGTGCGTCAGGTAATTGGACTTTGCAGCACCTGGCCATTATAATAGGGATGAAGTAGATTGCTTTAAATAAGTCCACCGTTTATTTAGATTATAAGAAAAGCCGCAAACCATCTTTGTAGACAAATAGTGTTTTGACACGATTAGGCATTTACTCCTGATGTTTGAGTTCTGCCATACTAATACAAATGTGACGGAAATAATCAATGCTGTCTTCTCAGACAAACTTTCGCTTATGATTACAAAACCTAGCCAGTAATTAATATTCTCTCAAGCAGTAACTCTCAACCTTTTAACTGGTCATATCATGGCAAATATTTGTTGCCAGAAAATTAATGTTTGGGTACAAAATTTAATGAACACTTAATAGGGTCAAAATGAAAAATTAAATTAATGTTTGAAGAATGTTTGGAATGAATTCAATGAGAATGGTGTATAAATGTTATGAAAAATATGATCATTCAAATTTTGTCAATGTCATGAGGACGTGTTTTCCTTTATATGTGGTGATATGTATCTTCTAATGTTTATATATTTACATTTATTTAACATATTTAACAAGAATAAAAAATATAAAAAAATGATTTTTTGTAATTTTTAAGAAAAAAGAAAAAAAGTAAAAAGTAAAAAAGAATAATATTAAATTAATGCAAAATAATTGTGTTAAAATATATATTTTTTTGGGTTAATTTGTATGTATTCTATGAAAGTTAGTCATGTTAATTATGTTGTATATAGAGGAACCTTTAACTTTAGGTAATGTTATCTACGTATAGTGACTTTTCTTAGTTTGAAGTTAGTATTTTTAAGATGAAATATGTTTTAGTTTTAAAATTATAAGATGAAATTACATTTTATTTCTGTTTTAAACTTTAATAGTGTTTAGTTTCAAATTTTAAAAATAAACAAATATAACTTTTATAAGTGACGTTAATTCGTTGATTTGGATTGACATGTTTATCTTTATTATGTTAGTAAATCCTTAATATTATTTGATGATGATTACATTTATTCATTTATAAAGTTTGAGAATTAAAACATTATCAAAATTTAGGATAGAGACAGATCTAATTTTGTATCTAGGAATTAAATTTAATTTCACACACAAGTTAAGAACTCAAAATATATTATTAAAAAGGCAAAATTGTATTTTGTATAATGATAAATATTTTTAAATAAATTAAAGTTTTTTTTTAAGGAAAAAGTAAAATAAAAACGTTTACAAATACACATAAAATATTAAGATATAAATTAAAAATATATATTATTCTTATTAATATGTTTTGCATTAGTTATTTTTATAGTGGATATTTTTAATTGAACAAAAAAAGTTATAATGATTAATCATTATTAAAAGAGAAATGAGTACTATGGAAACAAATTTATTTTTAAAGTGCTTGTTACTTTACTACTTTTTTAAAACTTTAAATGGAATATGTGTGACCTTTCATGGTTTTTTTCCCAAATTGATCTTAAATTAATTATTCAGTCACATTTATTGAAAGTGTATGGTTATTTTAAAGAATAATAACATCTTTATTGTTAATCTTAATGTGTAAGAAAATTTATGATAATTTTAAAATATAATTTATTTTAACATAAATATTATGAACTAAATTATTTCTAAAGTATAAGAGCGTGACTTCTTTTACAACTTTTCTGTACGTATTTTATATTCATTATGTTCCTTTATAGTATTTTTTTAAAAATATCTTTATGTATCAAAACAACATTAATTATTATTTTATCATTAATTAATATTTAGTTAATTAATTAACAGTTAAAAAGTTACAATATAATAAGTTATACATATTTTATTAAAATTAAGAAAAAAAATGCATTTATTATTTATGTAAAAGAACATTACATTATACATACAAAAGGAATAACTAACTCCGACCAAATTAGGTTAAGAAAATAAGTTCACTAGTGTAAAAACGTTGTTTAACGTCACTTAATAGACGTTGGTTTGTTGGTAACCCAACGTATATGAGTGGACGGTAGCATTATCGTAAATAGCTTCGTAACCTAGACGTCGGTTTTAGGTTAAGGCGACGTCGTTTACACTGTAGACGTCCACATTGACGCAAACCGACGTCTAATGGTCTGGGATAAATGAGAAGACAGTCCATTGACGTTGGTGTTCACAGGGGGCCGACGTCTATGGGGCTGCAATTAATGCTCTTCACCTAATTCTCAGGCGCTTAGACGTCGCGTAGTCAAAAGGCGACGTCTACGGCCTGAATGGAAGGCGGGAAGACAAAAAATCTTCAATTTAGACGTCGGGGTTCAAGCGACGTCTATGTGCCTGTAATTAATTAGGTTCACCAAACTCGAGGGCCATAGACGTCGGGTAGAAGGGGCACCGCCGTCTATGTGCCTGTTAGTAATTATGTTCATCATTATACACGTCGGCTCCCCTAGACACCGGTATTCAAAAGGTCAATTGAAATGTTAACTTGGACGTCATATTAGTGATATAACCAACGTCTATGTGAATATAGATGTCTGTGTCTGGAGCAACCGACGCCCAATTTCATTTTAAATACAACCGCAAACTCTTCGCGGCATTCAGTTTCTGATATCGTCTTCGTCTTCTCCATTTTCTCTTGCAGCCTCTTCCTTTTCTCGCTTGCGGCACCTCTTCTTTTTCTCTCTTGCAGCATTTCGTTGTTGTTTTTTATTTCTTTATCGTCTGTCTCTTCTTCTTTTTCTCTCTCGCGGCATCCCAGGTGCGTGGTTTTTTTTATGCTTACCGTTTAAACTCTGTTTAGTCTTTCATCGATTTATCTTCTGGTTCAACTGATTAAAATTTGCTTTCTTTGTGTTGTGTTTTAGTGCAGTTTTGTTCCTTTCTTGGGATAACGTAGTAACACATGCTCCGTCTGCTAGCTGCCTCCCAAAAAAAAAACGGCGTCTAGTGAATTTCTTTTGATCATTTCAACCCAAAAACGACCCTGGGTCGTTGCCTAGTTATCGTTTCACCGTGATTTTTTTCTTTTTGCGGATGAAAATGGAATCTCGCAAGAACCCAGGTTCGATTTTGGGTCCATAAGAAATTCAAGAGACACAAGCTTTTTTTTTTGGGGGGACTAGCAAAAGGAGATTGTGCTACTAGGCTATCCAAAGACGGGAACAAAACTACACTAAAACACAACCACTGTATTAGACATCGGTTAATGTATAGACCGACGTCTATAGTACCTCTTAGATGTCAGTCAGTGTCATTTTCGAAGTCTTTAGTGCCTCTTCGACGTCGGGTGTTGCTAAGACCGACGTCTATATAATGTCTTTAGACGTCCATTTTCCCCCTACACAGACGTTTAGTGACGTCGGACCTGTCAGTGACTGACGTCACGATAGACGTCGGTTATACTATTTTTCCGACGTCGCATTGATGTCACCGGAAATGATGTCCGTTCATTTGTAGACGTTAAAAGCTCAAAATAATCGACGTTAATCAGTGTTTTTGCATTAGTGGTTGAAAGAGAATCTTATATTTTTAGCCATATTTATAAAACGTTAAATAAAATAAATATAATTAATACTTTGAAGATATAAAATGTATTTCATATTTTATCTTGTAAGGAAAGTAAGAGAAATAAAAAGAAAAAAAATTGTAAGAGTATTCAAAAAGTAACACAAGTTAAACATTTTGACATGAAACTAACTTAGAAACAGCCAAATTATACACTCAAACCCTTAAATTAACTTGTATGATTTGGACAAACCTCCATTGTTAGAAGATGTTTAGGTGCATTCCTATTTTCTTCTGATAACTGCTGTTTCTACAATCATTCACTGTTTGCTCCAAAAATTCATTTTTCTTGTTAAAATTTGTTTGATCAGAATCGTAAATCATTTTCGTACTGTTGCTTCCACAGAAGCAGTAGTGCTAATAACTTCTAATAAAATCCCTAGTTTCGGCAAATATATATAATTAAATAAGTCCCTTTTAGTTTTCGGCAAATAAGTTGAAAATCTAACTAAAGGACTTTTTCAACCATTATGCTCGTTCGTCCCATAATGTAATGATATATTGCCCTTATGATGTAAGGAAATTAAGTCAGCAAGTGCAGCAAATGGTGCAAGCGTTGAGCTCCAAAATCACACGACTTTGATAATCTAAGAAAATGTCTTGCCTTGCCCTATTATAAATTAACATTTGTAACATCAATATAACTACTGCATATGAATTGATCAAACAATCTGAAAAGAAGTTCTAACTTCTGAATTTGCAATCTGCTTCACAGCAGAAAATGACAAGCTACACAATGTAACAGGAAATTAATCACACGAGTTTTGACTAATATAGCTAATTTACTAAAACTGAGAAACGCAAAGTGATTCAGATCTGGTAGTTAAGAAAGGCTAATCAAATGAGGAAGAAACACAAGTCAAGCAAGCAATGTGTTAATTTAAGTAATCAACGAGTTGCCTTAGTCTTATTGGATCATTAACAAAATATGTTACAAGTAAACTAATTAAACAAGTAAGTAGGTAATATGACATTACAGAAATTTACTCAGTCAATCTAAATTTCTAGACTCGGCAATTTTATGTTACAATAAACCTGCCTGAGCTTTCAGTCTGAAATCCACTACAATGGCTTAAAATATAAAATCACTTGGTTGGAATTTCGAAATATCTATTAGAGATCCCAAAATCAATTTAAAGATGTATATAATCTTACCTTTCAAACTAATTTTTTAAGGATTCCATTAGATTTCTTAATATAGTTTCAAATTCATTTATATCCTATCGTTTCTCTTGATTTTTACGTGTTTCAAGAACGTGAACCTATTGCTGTTCTTGAGATGTGTATGTCTGAATATGGGTAGGTTTAACAATTTCACTGCATAATCTGTTTCACACTAAGACTTTTTGCCAATATATTAATCAACCTTTGATCAAATCTTGCGAGTACTTGTTCAGATATGACATCACCAACATCCTCGAGCTTATTGACTTTGTTGTGTTCAAGTTGAAATAAAAAACTGATAGAAATCTGGTTTAATACATTACACAAAGCAATGAATCCAAATAAAGAAATCATCCCAGTTGGTACAAGTACTATATAAGGGACTACAATCCTTACTTGAATTCCAAGTAAAACAGAAATTCATAAGACTAGGGAATAGTAGAGAATGGAAATCTCAGGTGAGTCAAGGCACTTGCCTCCACTCATCTATGGTGTAGTCTTCTGCATAATTTCTACCATGGTTGCTGCTGATTATCCTTACTATGGTGGAGGCCAACCATACAACAATCCATATTACAAACCCTATGAACCCAAATATCCTAATTATGATCCATATTACTACAAATCTCCACCTCCTTACTATCAACCCAAATACCCTCCTTATAATGAACCCAAATATCCTCCATATTACTACAAATCTCCACCACCTCCACGATATGAATACAAGCCACCTCCATATAACTACAAACCTCCATACAATGAATACAAACCACCTCCATACAACTACTACAAACCTCCATACAACTACTACAAACCTCCATACAACTACTACAAACCTCCTCCCTATGAATACAAGCCACCACCATATTTTTATAAACCCACATATCCAGAATACAAGCCCCCATCTGAATACAAGCCTCCATCTTCTCCTCCATATGAATACAAACCACCACAATCTCCTCCCTATAAATAGAAATCTCCACCCCCACCATCTCTCTCGCCACCTCCTCTATCACCTTCACCTTCACCACCTCTTCCATCCATTACTGCCAGTCTTCAACAACTATTATTTTACGTCTGACCCCTGCCACTTGTGTATTAAGCTAGGGGTTTAAGCTGTTTCAAGTTTTCTATTCAGTAATTATATCTGTATCAGTGTTGCATGTTATGTTGTACTCATGTTTTACTCTTATATATGTATCAGTTATCTGTGTTATTTAATAGTTAAGTTTGTTTTAATTTCTTTTATCCAATTTCATATTTTCTTCTTGTTCTTTCCATTCTCCTTTTCTCTGTGTGACTTCTTAAAATCTTGATTTTATCAAAATCTGGTGTAACCAAAAGGACTGATATTACTCTTTCGCTTCTCTTTATGCATATATTCTACAAATCCCCTTTGAAATATTGCAGTGTGTACACCAATCTCATATATCGAAACATTTTAGATTTTGTGTAATTAATTGTATTGTTTTTATTGATTTATTGAATTTGTTTCCTTGAGTATTGGATTGAGATTTTGAAAAATTATATAGTTTTGTAGATTTCAACATGTTATGACTTATTTTTAAAAATTATAATTAAACTATTGCAGTTCAATTTTTTAATGGATTCATGTTACAAGATTGTAATATTTGACAGTATTTTATTTTTTAAAGAAGTCTGTAAATTTTTAGAAAATATTTAAAATTATAAAGTTAATAGAAAGATAGACAAAATGATGAGGTTTGAATAAAGAAAAACATAACAAATATATTTTTTAATATTTTAATAGTTTAAATATAGAATGGTTTTGTATTTTCACACACTAATGTTCTGTATACTTGTCTTGTATACATTATTATCCTGTTCTTTTTCTTAAGTTTGAACAACAAAAAATTTCATCACTATAGACGTATATCTATATTGCCTATAAAATGATAAATCGTTTTATTAATGAAGTATCGGTTAAAAAAAATTTATAAATTTTTAATGTCAATATAATCTTTATGATTTATAAGATTTTTAATTAAATAATATCGAATTTTGTTGTTATTATAAAAAAACTAATGACCACGATATTTATTTACATTATTGGAAAGTGTTGTTTAAGTTGTATAATACTTTTTTATATAAATATTTATATTTTAATCTCGAGAAAAAGTAAAATTAAAATATAATACAAGTTCAAAAAAGAATATTTCTCACAAGATTTATTCTCATACAAAATAAAATAAATGTTTTAAAATTATAAATATAAATTTCTAAAAGAGTATAACTTTTTCTTATTTTGAAATCTTGTGAGGAAAAGAAATTCTTTTGTTGTAAAAGTAGTTTATTGTATTATATTTTTTTTGTTGTTGTTGTGAAACTCATTATTATAATAAGAAAAATATAAAGGTTAAACCATGTGAGAAAAATGAATGTTGTGTTGGAAGATCCACATCCACTAGACATAAAGTCAATTTATAATATATAAGTGAGGTGCAATCCTCACCTTACAATCCGGTTTTGTGGGGTTGAGTTCGACTTAAAACCCACTTTCTAACATGGTATTAGAGCCATGGTTAAAGCATATCCTAGCGAGATGTATATACCTTGACGTAAAGGGAGTGTGTTAGAAGATTCACAACGACTAGAGATAAGGCTAATTTATAATATATAAGTGAGGTGTAAACCCCTCACTTTACAAGCCAGTTTTGTAGGATTGAGTTAGGCTTAAAACCCACTTTCTAATATGTTCTAATATCTTGTTAAGAAAGAAGGGTAAATCATATAGCAGAATGTCATTTTCCAACATGAAAAGTCAAATACAACAATTATTTTTAAAAAGAAGAGATGAAAACATTACTGGGATTGACAACTATAAAAGACTAAGTTGCCGAACAACATAAGAACAAGAGGCCAATCGCTATTTGCATAAACAATCTAGAAAAAAAAAACAAATACTTATAATCCCTCTTGCATCAGCAAAAACCAAAAATATATAAGTGAAAAACACCATTAAACATTGATAATCAATTTAAATATTATCATACTTCTTCTGCCTTCCAATATGTTAATATTCATTCTCTCACGAGTTATCTTTAATCAGAAATATATTATGTTAGAAACGGTAAACACTAATTGATGATAAAGAATTATGATGATTGGATAATAAGAATGAAAGCTAATCGATAAATATTAAAATCAGTAAACACTATTACAAATTTATTAATAAATAATTTTTATTAGATAATGTTGATTTAATTAAACGTTATAAATCAAAACATGAAATTAATTGATAGTGTTTTCATATTTAAATGCTATCTATTAAGGTATTAATAGACCGTATTTATTTAAAAACCCTTATTTATATTTAGGGTTAAATATGTTTATAATCCCTGTATTTTGGGACGAGTTTGATTTTAGTCCATTTTCAAATTAAGGTACAATTTGGTGTAAAAAATTCAAATGCTATAATGAAACGTGTTTAAAAGACTAAATTGTAACTTAGTTTAAAAATAGACTAAAATTAAAATCGTCTCAAAATATAAGGATTAAAAACATATTTAATCCTTATATTTACTATGATTTATATTTTTCTAGAAACTAATAATTTGGACGGAATCAATAAAAAAAACATTTAAAACCCTATATTTTGAGATATTATTTTTAATTAAAAATATGAAAATAATTCTTTTAACAATATTTTTATAATAATTTTTTATAATAAATACGTAATAGTTTATGATTAATTTATTTTAAATAATTTTTAAATATAAATTTATACGTGTAGTAAAAAAGTTGTTAAAAAGACTTATCATAATATCACCTTACAAAAAGTTATCTATGCCTTACTATTATTTTAAAAATTAAAAGAATTCGCGCCAGTATAAAGCAAATTTCTTTCGTCTTCTCCTTTGCAGTAACACTCTGAAATCCATCGCATAACGTTCTGAAATTCATCACGTAGAGCTCTCAACGACAGCTCCATTCGTTCATCTGCATCCATCACCGTAGCTCTCAACGACAAACGTGCGTTTCTTCTGCAGTCGTGCACATCTTCTTTTCCGTTTGCAATTTGTTTCATTCGAGTGGTGCCGGTGAAAGCTGCAACGTGATTGAGTTAAGGTATGTTGCCATGTGTTTTGTTGAACGGAGCAGGACTCTATACAACTTCTCTTTTCTATTTCTATAACCCTAAACCAATCAATTAAGCTATTAGTTTGATGTGTTCGTTTTCGTCTTCTTAGCATCAGGGTTTCTGATTTTAATTGAAATTTTTGCTTTGGCTGAAGGAAGAGCTGAAGATACCAGTTGATCTTCAATCGTACAAGCTGGATCCACATTTCACCAACGAGCAAAGAGTTATGTTGTGAACGCGGACTCTGGAGAATCATTTGAATTTGCTAAACCTCAACATTTTCCAAAACCCTTTCGGGGCTCTATCAAATATTACTTGGATGCATTTACCAGGTTTTTCAATCCATACGTACTCATTGGCACAGTTAAGTCAAATCCTTTTCTTTCTCCTGCGCAATTATTTAGTCAAATAATATCGATCGAATTCTTTTGCATGAACCTCGTATTCTATAAAAGAAAACGTGTAATGTTTTTTTGAATCATTTTACTTAATTAAGTTGTTTTTATTTTTACAGGCAATAAGCATAACTTCTATGTCTCCTTGCAGTAGACAAGTTATCAGATATTTCTCAATATTTCATTGGCTTGTTCCAGGTGGGAACTTAACTCTGTTGGTCTTAAAAATACCTTATTAATGCATGATTTTTGCTACTTTACTTAAGTTTACTAGTAGCTTTGAGCATAATGACTAGATTTTTTATCATTCTATTTGAGGCCGAAGTAGCTGCTGCTTTAAGAGCGGTAATGTTGTAGGCTGGAATCATTTAACTGATGTTGAAATAGACAAGGTATGAAACTTATTAACACTAATGGACAATATGCTAAGTTCATCACTACTTTTTTTCTTTCAGGACTTTTGGTCAAACAATACTAAATTTGAGTTTTAAAAATTAAATTAAGCGTTTTGAAGTGAGCCAATGCAACTCATTCTTCCATAATATTTTTATTTTTTTTTATAAATTTCAATATAAATTAGAAATATTTCTTATTCAACTTGACAAGTGATGAAAAACATGAGAAATATCAGAGTCATATATTATTATTGTTAGGAATCTAAATATGAGTTGAAAGTCTCGTTACATTTGTATGAAAAACTCATAATTTAGAGATGCTCAATCTCTTTGGTGTATCTCAGTCAAAAAAATTCAACAGTGGTATTAGGATACATAATATGCATACCAAATTTTAGTGCGAGGAACGAATATTGATCTTTGCCAAATGTTGTATTGCAGATAAACAAACCATATCGCCCATTGGCATCAGGGGAGTATTCTTTTGGAGCTGGTGTCATTCTCACTGCATCATGTTTGATTCTGGTATTATATCTAACATTGTCCTCTTTGTAATGCACACCATGACTTCTATTAGATGTTCCTCGTTTATAGTATGTTCAAGGAACCAATTAGTTTCTACATTAATTTATTAGTCAAATTATTCAGTATAATTTTAG
This sequence comes from Vigna radiata var. radiata, assembly GCF_000741045.1. NCBI lineage: Eukaryota > Viridiplantae > Streptophyta > Magnoliopsida > Fabales > Fabaceae > Vigna > Vigna radiata. The sequence goes on from NC_028352.1 coordinate 4,262,971, forward strand.
ATATGTAAATTTGGATTTATTTCCAGTTTTTTTTGTTCCGTTCTCTTTTTAATGTCTGAAATAGAAAGAGAATCAATGAAAAGTTTTCATAAACAGTCTGCTTTCTTTCAATGAGTATGTACTTTTGTGATACTACTAGAGTTCCCCCCTGCCTGGGATTGTTACAAAGTAAGAATTCAAAGTCATTTCATTTTAATATGTATTTCATCTGGTCTATGGCCTTACCTTTGTTAGAAATCGGTTTTCTTTTCTCTGAAACGTGGATCTAACCTTCAAAAAGTTATACTCTCTTTCAGAATTGTCTGATGTAATGGTTATTAAAAACTATCATTTTAATCTCTTTTACAGAGTTTTGGAAGTGGATGGATTGTAGGTTCACCTCCATTGTTGTGGGCTCTTTCCATCCATTTTTTGCTGGGGACTGCTTATTCAATCGGTGTAAGTTCATTTTGATGGCATATACACTTCATTTCCCCCCTGGTTATTTAGGGCATAATTTTTAATGGTCATTGTACGATTTGTTCATTTTCTATAACAAGAATTTTATTGTGCTTTATCAGATTCGTGTGAACATTATGCAGTAAATGTTAAACAACATCTGTACTTACACTTAATTTTCCTATTAGGAGGAAAACTTTGTGTATTGGACGAAAGCTTTAAGGATTGGAATTATGTGACACTTCTTTTCTTTTTCAGTAGTTATATTTAAATTAAGCTTCTCTAAAGCATCTGTTCAGAAACTTTGTTTGATAGTGACTACATTTATGATCGAGCTCACATATATGTGTGCGTGTGTAGAGATGGAGAAGAAGCTGTTAATGAAAAATTTCCATTTATCAATGTTTCACGAATGCCATCATCATAACTTCAAAATGCAAAGAGGAGAATGAAAACCAAGAATAAAGTATGATAGTACATGTATATTGGAGAAAGATATTAAGGCACACTTCTGAACTGACAACAAGAAACAAGCATGGCTACAGTATATCCAAAAGAAGGATTACATCGGTGCAGGCCTTATTATGAAGAAATTCATAGCATTACAAATTAATGGCAACAATGTTGAACATAATGAAAAAATTGATATTGATTTAGCCGTAAGCTTAATACTTAGGAGGCGGGGGTGGAGACTTGTAGTAATATGGTGGTGGTGAAGGAGAAGGAGGTGGGGGTGACTTGTAATAGTATGGTGGAGGAGGCGAGGGAGAAGATGGAAGAGGAGACTTATATACATAGGGAGGAGGCGGAGAAGGTGAAGGAGGAGGAGGAGACTTGTAAACATATGGCGGAGGAGGAGAGGGAGA
>NC_028352.1:4266186-4269075 GCF_000741045.1 Vigna radiata var. radiata
GATGGCTGGTAACATATATTTGTTTGATCACTGTCTGGCATCAACTTTGAAAAAAATATATTTATATTATCTGAACATTTCAACTTTATGTTGTGATTTGCCATTAAACGATTTTGTAGTTTTGTATAACAGGGACTGAGAACAAAGTCAAGAAGAGAGTTGGTGATGGCATGGTTGAATGAACTTTGTTAGATTTAACCAAAGAATTTTGGAAGCGCGTCACGGCTGAGAATGCTGATTACTTCCTTTGCCTTTTGCAGAGGGCTGATAAAGTCAAACGCAACACTTGCCAGAATTCTTTGAGATTTCTTTTATTTATGATATGTTTTGGTTTGTTTCTTCCCAATTGCGATTTTTTATGCTTAAATCATCGGTGTAGATTCAGCTTATAAGACATCCTTTTGTATAGCTTAACTAACATGACTTGGTGAAAAGTAAAATGACGGGTTCGAAAACTTTGTTGATTGTAAGGTTTTTCGATTTTCTGTTGAACTTGTATTATTTTAAGTGTTGTTTATGAAATTTTATATATGTGACTTTTGAATACTTCGCTTATCTAATTATGCATATTTCTTCATAATTTCATTAGTTCTCCCCACCACACAATAACTGTCCCTTTTACTATTGCTTTCATTTCTTCATTCTTTTTTTATAATATATAATTTTTTGCATGAATATCTTTCCAATATATATCATTGACATAATAATACTGTCGAAATTAAACGTGTCCATAAATATTGAATAATCTCCTAAAATACACTATCTATCATCTTTCCCAGCTATAGCTACCTCTTTTTCTTAATCTGACAGTTAAGGAGTAAACAAATATCAAATATAAAATGATGTTTTGTCTCCGTATATGCCTTTATAAAACTATTAGAAAAATGAAAGATAACAAACAAAATGCCCAACATGTCTATTATGTCAACACAGACGTTCCAACATACACCGCAGAGGAAACAAATAGTCTGTGTATAAACTAACTTTTTTTGGGTATGTTCAGTTAATCGGAAAAAATATTATGAATGATTTTTTAATCTTATGTAGAGAAGAAAAGAGATTCCTTTTTTATATTTTCCCCGTCTGGGAATATTATTTCAAGAGATCTTTTGACATTCTGGACAAATTAGAATGTCTAACATAAGTCGCATGATTGATAAATATTCTAAATCTAACTCACCATAAACAATTGAGACACTCTTGTCACATCAAAAACAAATTATTTAATGAATACTATGAGACTACGAACCACAAAACTTAAAATAGAACTAATAAGGATGTTAAAAGTTTTGCATTAATTAAAAATAAAACAATTTTATAATATATTAATGAATATGTAAACTCTATCTTATAAATTGATTTTACAAAATTTAATTAAATTTTAAATTTATTTCTTAATATAGTATTAAAATCATCCACTAAATTTTTTTTATCTTTGGTGAAATATATATATATATATCCTAATAACTTTAAAATCTTAAAATTAGAATTACATTATCACCATTAATTATTTTACTAATCATCTTCTCAGTAGATAATTTATAAAAGTATAATTATGTTTATAATTCTCTCCTGAATAATTTTTTTAAATAAAATTTATATATCATTTAGGAGAATATAGACAATCTATAAATATATACATATTTAAAATATCTACCATCATTAAACCTTCCTTGTTTCTCACTGTTACCATTTGCAATATTTTCTATTAACATGTAACACAGCATGTGGAAACCAATCATATTTTGTCATTTCTAAAATAAGACATATTGCAACCTTCCATACTTTAACATCAACAACCATACAAAAATCTTCAAACAAGATATTATTCACCAATGACAACATATTCTACATTTGAAATATTCATCTGTATATCTCATATGACCTCTCGTTAAATAATGACTTAAATCTTGATTTTACTACTTGATCTCAAGAATTAAATTCACTTCATATCACAAGATAAATTCCTTCTATATTCAAGATATAATTACTTTTTATACTATTATTCTAGATTATAGGAAATATCATCAACTTTTATTAACTAAATATCTTTATTTATATTTGTTTAATAACTAATAAAATTAAGAAATCTACTTCAAAATTACCATTCAGTAGAGATAAATAAAATCTTACAACATAAAAGCTAGAGAAAAGAATGTCTTATAAGTTGAATCTACACCGACGATTTAAGCATAAAAAATGGCAATTGGAAAGAAACAAACCAAAGCCAATCATAAATAAAAGACATCTCAAAGAATTCTGGCAAGTGTTGCGTTTGACTTTATCAGCCCTCTGCAAAAGGCAAAGGAAGTAATCAGCATTCTCAGCCGTGACGCGCTTCCAAAATTCTTTGGTTAAATCTAACAAAGTTCATTCAACCATGCCATCACCAACTCTCTTCTTGACTTTGTTCTCAGTCCCTGTTATACAAAACTACAAAATCGTTTAATGGCAAACCACAACATAAAGTTGAAATGTTCAGATAATATAAATATATTTTTTTCAAAGTTGATGCCAGACAGTGATCAAACAAATATATGTTACCAGCCATCAGCGAAGGCAAACACTATATAAAGGCATCCAATCCATGGTTTGGGAAGCAAGAAAGGAAAAAAGCGTAAGTGTTCACATTCAAAGAAGAGAAGATGGGAACGAGGCAATGGCCTCGTCTGATCCTTGCATTTGCATTTTACCTTATGGCTATCAGTGTTGCTGCTGACGATAAGCCTTACTATACCCAGCCATCCAACTACTATCCACACCCAACACCACCGTATCAATACCAAAAGCCTCCTTATTACTACAAATCTCCACCTCCACCTTCACAATCACCACCACCTCCTCCCTATGTAGATAAATTCCCTCCATATTATTACAAATCTCCACCTC
>NC_028352.1:4270350-4278581 GCF_000741045.1 Vigna radiata var. radiata
TATGTTTACAAGTCACCACCACCACCATCTCCTTCCCCACCACCTCCATATGTTTACAAGTCACCACCACCACCATCTCCTTCCCCACCACCTCCATATGTTTACGAGTCCCCACCTCCTCCATCTCCTTCCCCTCCACCTCCTTATGTTTACAAGTCTCCACCTCCACCATCACCTTCACCTCCCCCACCTTACATCTACAAATCCCCACCACCACCATCTCCCCCTCCTCCACCTACATATTTTTATAAGTCACCACCCCCACCATCTCCTTCGCCACCTCCCCCATATTACTACAAGTCTCCACCCCCACCTTCCCCCTCTCCTCCTCCACCATATGTTTACAAGTCTCCACCTCCTCCTTCACCTTCTCCACCTCCTCCCTATGTATATAAGTCTCCTCCTCCACCTTCTCCCTCGCCTCCTCCACCATACTATTACAAGTCACCACCACCTCCTTCTCCTTCACCACCACCATATTACTACAAGTCTCCACCCCCACCTCCTAAGTATTAAGCTTGCGGCTAAATCAATGTCAATATTTTCATTACGTTCAACATTGTTGCCATTAATTTGTAATGCTATGAATTTCTTCATAATAAGGCCTGTGCCGAAGTAATCCTTCTTTTGGATATACTGTAGACATGTTTGTTTATTGTTGTCAGTTCAGAAGTGTGCCTTAATCTCTTTCTCCAATATACATTTACCATCATACTTTATTCTTGGTATTCATTCTCCTCTTTGCTTTTTGAAGTTATGATGATGGCATTCGTGAAATATTGATAAATGGAAATTTTCTCATTCACATCTTGTCCATCTCTATTCTTGGTTTTCATTCTCCTCTTTGCACTTTGAAGTTATGATGATGGCATTCGTGAAACATCGATAAATGGAAAATTTTCATTCACATCTTCTTCTCCATCTCTACATGCACACACATACATGTGAGTCTTGATCATAATTAAACAACAAATAATAATAAAGAAATAAGACACTGTGCGTGCAAGTATTCAAGAAATAGTTACAAATATACAGTGGCTTAATAAACTAAATATTATGTATAGTATAATAGGTTAAAGAATCACTGTAATATTAAAAAAAAAATCAATAAAGAAATTAGTAAATATTTTTATTGACTTAGTTTTATAAGGCAATATACAAGCATAATATACTAATCTATAATCAGCATTTACTAATGAGATAAAAACACCAATCTTCTCTAACTTTAATTATTTGATTGTGATAATATTATTGACCCTACTTGTCTCTTTTGAATGTATAGTTTGTGACCGTATCACCTAAAATAAACAATAATCAAGCATATCATACTTATTCTCATTTCTCGAACACAAATATAATATGGAAAGACATTATTTACACATTTGTTCCAAACTTGCTGATGACTAATCTAAAATCAACTATTCATTTTTATAAGTTTTCTTCGGCTCTCTTCTTGTTCATATTATTTGTTACTCACCGACATATATTATTAATCTTCAAAATAAGTTACTCTCAACTGATAAATAATTTACAAGGTTAATGTATCTATTAAAAGAAGAAAAAAACTTGGTTAATGGTTACCTTCCTGAGAAACATATAGAAGGATGCTGTGGCAGAATTGCTTTTCACATCAACAGACTTAGAATGATACCAGAGGACTGAAGCAAGAACAGCATGTGCAGAAACCTATAACAAAAAGTGAGAATGAACGTCAAACTTCAACAAAAATATCAAATCACCAACCATGTTCACATTCATTAGATATATCAGTCTTGGAGGTATGTGACAATTTGATAAATTTTGGAGCATACTGAGCTTAATACTCGAACATAATGTCAATACATATATAAAACACAGGATATATTCCATGCAACAGTGTTTACTTTTGCAAGGGAGAAATTTCCTTATTTAGAAACCCGATACACACCATATATGCATCAGTTAAGGAGAAACACTCTTTAAGAAGTGAAACACAAATCCACAATACCTTAAAGAAACTTATTTATGATAAATCAAGGATACAAGACCAAGTCCTCTGAGATTATACATAAGAAGAACGTCCCCTCTTCTGATCCAAATGCACTGACAAAGATTGAATGCCAAATTTTCAATCTCCTTCATTGTCAAGTATATCCTTTACGAAAGTCAACATAGAGTAATTTTACTTTCACATCGAGTACACATGTATAATTTAAGAAAACAGGAAGCTTTTATCCTTTTACCTTGAACAATGCTAAAACTAAAGAGAAGAAACTCAAGAATGCTGTAGAAAAAATCTATGATCCAGGAAGCATAGTTGGCCTCTTTAACACAGAGGTCTGTATATTTAATATTATGCACACATATTAGTAGCCAAAAACATTTGGCTTTGTAGGATGGTTTCTTTGCTGCCAGACATTTGTTGCTGCAATTATGTGTACAGAAGCTAATTGATGCACATATGCATTACAACTGAGGGCGCCTTTTAGAAAGACAAACCACCTGCATATGAAGAAAAAAGGCAAGTTGAAACATTATTCTATGAACAACTACAATGCACATGGTTGCAAGCACTGCAATTCTCTTCCTTCTCAACAGGGGTAGCTGCGAAATTTTAGAGACCCGAGTAATGGAAAATAAATGTAGTCACTATCAAACAAAGTTTCTGAACAGAGGCTTTGGAGAAGCTTAAATTCAAATATAACTACTGAAAAAGAAAAAAAGTGTCACATAATTTCAATCCTTAAAGCTTTCCTCCAATACCAAAGTTTTCCTCCTAACAGGAAAATTAAGTGTAAGTACACATGTTGTTTAACATTTACTGCATAAGGTTCACTGGAATCTGATAAAGCACGGTAAAATTATAGTTATAGAAAATGAACAAATCGTACAATGACCATTAACAATTATGCCCTAAATAACCAGGGGGGAAATGAAGTGTATATGCCATCAAAATAAACTTACATCGATTGAATAAGCAGTCCCCAGCAATGGAATTCAAAATAGAAACAGTGAAACAGAGGAGCTTCTACGATGCCTCCGGTGACCACTGGCTTTGTTGGCACCAATGACATTGGTGCGCGATGGAGTATAGTGGTTAGGGTTTTGCATTTTCGCTTCTGGTTCGATCTGGGGTTCTGCGTTTGTGAATGAGGGAGGCGCGAGAGAACGAACAACGAAATGCTTTTTTGGGTTCTGAATCGCAGGTTCATGGAGTCGCCGTGGTGCTTCATGGTTGACGGCGACTCCACTGCAGGTTTTGGAATTCAGTGTTGCAGGTGCGTTGCGAGGTTGAGGAAGATGCAGACACGGAGGTTTAACGGCGCTGTGATGGTCGTTGACGGTGATTTTGGTTGACGCTAAGGGTTTTCCATAGTTTTGCATAATAAGCTACGTTGACTCCGTTTTCTAATATTTTTGTCATTTTATAAATGTTTTATTTTTTCACTGTAACCTGCAATTTCAGTTGCCACACTACCTACTGATCACGTGTGATCTAATCATTGTATCATAGTAATTATTGGACTGCCACTAATGCTGGTAACAGTAAAAGGATAAAGATACTCTGAGACCCAAATTCTAACAAATTTTTGACATCGGACACGTGTCATAAGTTAATTGGTCTGTGTGTTTTAATTTTTTTAAACATTAAACACACATACCAATTGACTTATGACACGTGTCCGGTGTCAAAAATTTTTTAGAATTTAAATGTCAAAGTATCATTATCCATAATAAAATTGTACTATCAAATGCTTGAGATAAATTATTAATCAAGTGATCACACTGATATGATTACTAAATATATATTTATGATTTAATTGGAATTGCAAATAACTAACTAATTATAAGCATCATTACTAATATTTTTTAATTTACTTTTTTTTTTCATTTCTTATAAAATGTTGCCTTCTTAACTCTAATTATAAGCTCTCTAATGATACTTTATCTATTGAAATTTCTTCTATAATTATGTACAAATGCATCAAAGAGAATCTACGTTCTACTCTATTTAAAATATTCTCAAACACGATAATTAATCTATAAAAAATATTATTACTTTGTTAAATAATCAAAATTAAATGAATTTAAATTAAATAGTTAAACTTGAAAAATTACCTTTTTTTTATCCAAAATAAATATTCTTGACAATTAATTTTCTCAATATCAACACTATCACTAACAATTGATCAAGGTTGTCTTCATATAACAACCATCTATGCCAATAAAAATCATCTACGCCAATAAAAGATCTGTAACTACCTAAGAACTTCTCTTTATATATCTTTAAACACATGTAAAAATACTTAAACCTTAATGATAAAATAGGTTGAAAGGTTAATTAAAGTTAATTTTAAAAGTTCCTGCTTTAACTCTTAACAATTTAGCAATATAATCATACATATGACCATATTACTGTTTTACATCTCTCACTAAAAAAATTCATTACAAATTGTTTTGCTTTTTCAATCTTTCAAAGTATTATTTCAACATTGTATGTTTTTTTTTTATTTTATCGATGATTTGATTATCGGCCATGTTAACCTTATTTATAAATTTGTTTGTCAATACATGATTTTGTTAAAATAAAATATAAAATGATTTCGAAAAATAAATAAATGGAAAATAAGTATTTTAACTTTTTTTTAAAATATATAATAATAACAATAAATGAATCAAAAGACAAAATAAAAATAGAATAAAATATAAATTAAGTTAAAATATATGTGTATAATGTTTTTTTTATATAGCAAAATTCAGAATTATTAAAAATAAAAAAGGTGTTAAGGTAAGATAGTAAAAAAACAGAGGAAAAAGTTAAAAAAAAAAAAACAAGGACGATTTAATGCATTTTTCAGAAAAAAGTTTCCACTCATACATATGTGGCATTTTTTTTTTTTTCTTTTTTCCCTCCGCAGGGATTTATCACGCGGGAGGCACGAGATGGGGTTTTTAAGCATAGCAGCTGAAGTGTGTCACAAGGAATGAGAGTCAGATCACCGTGAAAAACTAGCCCTATAGTACTATATAAACCTGTTTTTTTAGTTATTTTGGGGGATTATTTTGAAAAAAGAGAGAGCACGAAGGGAAACTGAAGAAAAAGAGAGAAAAAGGAAAAAATTTCGGGAAGAAAGTTTGAGAAAGGCAGAGAAAGAAAGAAGCGAGAATCGGATTGGCCTCTCACGACGAAGGTTTATTACCTAATTCTCTTATTCCTTAATCAAATTGTTTGATCACTGCGTGTTTGTCATACTTTATTTTATTATTTATTCTATCCCCTCTGCGATAATGTCCTCTTTCCTGCAAATCCTGTGCACAATTTCTTGGCATTATTGTGATAAGTTATGGTTTGATTCTGTTATATCATTCTGTATTCTGTTGATTCCTGATTACAAAATGAACTAGAAATAGTAAAAAATCATAAACAAAAAAAAAAATAGAGATAAGGTGTGAAGTAAGTCACTAATCACCCGTTCTCCTCTGTCACAGTTGAGAGAGAAGGTGTGAAGTAAGTCACTAAACGTTGTGCCTCTATTTTCTTCTTCCTTGGAATCCCTGTTCTCTGCATTGGCTCAGGATGACATCTCCTGAGATCCTTTCGTTCATGGAGCTAGCCATACACCAGGTAATGCTTTGCAAACATTTTTATATGCGCCATTAATTTCTGCAAGTATGCCTCCTGCAGGTAGGGTTGTTTTCTTTTCTGTAGGTGATAAACACCATTCATACTTTTTTCAGAAATTAACTGTATATTCAATAGTTGCCTATGTGGTTTCTTTGGTTATTGATCTTTATGACTCATCAAATTGGAAATGATGGGAGGCGGTGGAGTAAGTTGGTGCTAGCTTTTAGTGGAACACAGTGTTTGTCTTCTTCATGACCGCTGTTGTTGCGTTCAAACTGACAATTTAACCCATCTATCTCCCTGACTATGTTGATTCTGCTCTCCTTACGTTCACCATGTAATCTATGCAGAAATGTATATTCTTTCTCTTTTATTATTATTATTATTATTATTATTATTATTATTATTATTATTATTATTTATAAGAAGGCGAGCCTTAACACAGCGGTAAGGTTGCATACAGCGACCCTCCCTTGTACCTTTTCATGGCGAGGAGCCCTCTAGCATTGTGGAACTCTAGTTTTGTTGTTGTTGTTATCGTTATTATCATTTCATTGGATTTAACTGTTTTTATTTCTTTTAATTACTCTTATTTATGTGACAGGCGAGGTTAGCTTTGGATGCTCTTGAAGTGCCTGTTGGGTAAGTTACCTTCACAATTTCATGTTACTTGAATATCATTGGAAGTGTAACTTGTAATTGATAAAGGTGTTGTTAGGATTGGAAAGTGTTAGGCAAGGGTGTTGACTGTCATTCACATTCATCACTGGTGCTGGTTGATTGCGTTAAGACAACGAAATGCATTCTATGGTAATAGGATATTTAGTTAGATAGTTGAAATCAGAAAATATTTTAGTTTTTTTCTCTATTGTCAGGAAGAAGGGAGGGTGATACTGTTTTTAATGTTGAAGATGACTGTCCTCCTTGGACATAAATAAACATAGCTAAAGAAATGCATAGGAGAGTGTGAGCTAAATGGGTGTCGGTGCTGTGATGACTGTATACGTGACAAAAGAGGTTGTAATAAGTTGCTTAAACTTTTAATTGGATTTTGGAAATGTGAGAAGACTTGCATGACTCCTATTTAAAAGACAAGGTACCGATTAAACAGAAATTTAATTACATGCATCAGTTTTTAAAGTCATTTCAAGTCAATACCAATGGGATTTAATGAATCAATAACAGAGTTGTAATGACTCTCGACTAAAAGTGTTAGAAGTCTCATATTGAGTAGGATAAGCTACTTGATGTGATACTTAAGCTTTAGGGTTTTCCCAATAGTGAACTAGTCTTTTGGGTTGGACTGTCCTCTTGTACTTAAATCCTAGTAGTTGGTGTTTTTATTAAGAGTTGGATTATGAAAAGGGCTACCTACGGGTTGGATTAAGGTGCAAACTGAATACTGATAGGTAATTAAATCCCTTACAGGGAAAAAGGGTACCATCGGGTCAATGTTGATACAATGAGGTCTTCGTGGACGTCAGCCTTAAAGGGGATGTAGTGTTAGGTGCCCACATCGAGTAGGCTAAACTATTTGATTTGATACGTAAGCCTTTAGGTTCTCTCACTTAATGGACTACTAATCATTTTGCTTGAACTCTCCTCTTATGCTTTAAGTCCTAACTGGAAACATGCTACGGGATTGGTCAAATCAATGTATTCTAAACGGGCATGTTTGATTATCATTGATCTCTTATGTATTGTACCAAATCCAATCCGTTGAACTGCTTTTTGAATTTAGATATGGATGCCCATTTTCATTGGTCTTTTTATTTTGGAGAAAAAATAGGAAAAAACAAATTGAGCTATTGGCATCTACATTGGATTAGCATGTACATTCCGAGATTAATTTGTTTAGTAATAATGGCTTATTGTTTTCTCCTTTAACATCATAGTAACCTTAAGAACATTGAGCATTTAACATTTTCTTGTAATTCCTGGTATACTTCCTATCATTTGTTGAGTGTAAAATTGGCTGAAGTAAATCTTTGTTCATTAGTCATCTTGATTGTATTCTGCATTGAATCAATTGGAGAGACTATGTCTATCATCTCATTGGATCATTATTGTTTTGGTTTACTCTTTTTATATAAACTGTGGTATTTGTTGGCAGATGTGTAATTGTTGAGGATGCCAAGGTAATAGCCTCAGGCAGGAACCGAACTACTGAGACACGAAATGTAATTTGATCAATGATCTCTTTTCTGTTTTCATGCATATATTTTCGATCATTTGGTTTATATTTAGCTGTTCCTTTAATAATCTATTTGTTGTTTAGCTTCTCCTATTACATATCATCATCAAACTGCTTTACGTGCGCTTTGTTACTTAAAACAAGCTCCTGGTTTAGGTCTGTTACTTCATGCAAAGAGTGATACTAAAATCGCTAGATTCAGTGTCTCTGACTGGACTATGTCCAGACATAAGGAAACCTATCACAGGCTTCATCATCTATCTTTGACACTAGCCTATCAGTTGGAAGTCAAAGAATAATCAAATGATTGAATAGCACCAGCTATGCTGGCCGAATCGAGCTGGCCCTCAAGTTGGCCGAGCTAGCCGAACTGTTTATTAGCCTGGCGTGTTTTCTATTATTTCCGGTTTTTTTTTTTTTTTTTTTTTTTTT
>NC_028352.1:4278679-4361454 GCF_000741045.1 Vigna radiata var. radiata
TATATATATATATATATATATCCTCTTCTGATATTCAGCACATAACATCTTCAAGATTCAGAAATAATATTTCTTTCGTTCCTTTCTTTTCTCTGTTCATGCTTCTTTCTTTTATCATAATCAACTATGGATGTCTTGTTATTATCAGGCTACAAGGCATGCAGAAATGGAAGCTATAGACCTGCTTCTTGGGCAGTGGCAGAAAAATGGACATTCAATGTCTGAAATTGCTGAAAAATTCTCAAACTGCAGTCTTTATGTTACCTGTGAACCATGCATAATGTGCGCATCTGCTTTATCAATTTTAGGTATGCTTCTTCTAGTCTTGAGTTGAACAATCCATTGCAGTTGCATTGCACTCTTTATATTGTCATTTCTAATTCATTGGTTTGTGTATTATTTCAGGTATAAAGGAAGTATTTTATGGCTGTTCAAATGATAAATTTGGAGGGTGTGGATCGATACTGTCCTTGCATTCAAGTAACACCACAACAGTCAATAAGTATGTCTCTTAACTCAGCACCATCTATGCAAGCCTTGTCTTGATCTATTCTATCATTACTATTATTATTATTATTATTATTATTCATTATTATTTTGTAGGTGCATGTCATTTACTATTATAATTTTTACTTCGTCAGGAAAATTATTAATTGTTGTTTATTGTCTTTCTTTCTTACATCTGTCTGCTAATAATATATAAACAAATAATTCTTATTTTTCTTATAAACAGTGAAGTTCCATCAGGAAAGAATTTCAAATGTACTGGAGGTATAATGGCATCAGAAGCTGTTCTTCTCTTTCGAACATTCTATGAGCAAGGAAATCCCAATGGCAAGTTACTTTGGTCCTTTCTCACTAGCACACAAAACCTTATAAAGCTTTATGATATTGTTGATATGTGTTCCATATAGCCCATATTAATAAATAATACTTATGCTCTTTCTATTTCTTCTCAGCTCCAAAGCCACACAGGCCTTTAGCACGTCAGACATGAAGTGTAATTCGTATATCATCAGGTGGGTTTCCGTCATTTCTGTGTACAAGGTTTTTGGTTATGTAAAGCTGAAAGACGTTTTTTACTTATCCATTGGTTTGAATTTCTATTTTGTTTTCTAATATTTATTGCTGTTGTTGATATAGTATCTGTTATGAACTGAGAATCTGTACTACCTTGGCATATTGAGCGGATTCAAGCTGGTGTTGAATGTCATACAAGACCTTTCAATTCAAAAATCAACTTGATGTGTAATTTAAAACAATTTCTAGAAAGACGAATCACATGTTGTCGTTCTAACTTATTCATACTGGAGGTTCAAACTAGTTGCAAAATGGAATTTAATCTATTCATTTTTGTTAAATAATTTTTAGTTTCTGGAAGGTGCAGTGAGTTTCCTTTTTATTGTATACTTAATTCCTATTTATGGTCTAATTGATAAAGGAGATCGAATAGCATAATAAGAATTGTTATAAAAATTGTGTTATAAATATATTGCAAAAAATATATCCTTTATTTGAATTTTTTTGGCTGAACTTGTTCCAATGAGTCATATTCCGCAGGAGCAAGTCTTTTTAACTTCAGGTGCAAGGCTGCAGAGAGTTGGTTTTGAACTTTGTGTGCCTTTTCCCAAGTCATGGGATTTTGGCCCATGACTACTCTCCTCCTCCGTCTATAAATACATGTCATTTGGTTCCTTCGAAAGATATAGTGCACAGACTTTTCTTCCCTCCTCTTTCATCTTTTCTTTTTTCTCAATTTATTATTTTAGGTTTAGTAGTTTATTCTTTTTAAAATTTTTTGCTAATTTTGATATTTTTGAAAAATTAGAGAAATTCTTGATGTCGTCTTGAATCTATACGTCCTAAGAATTAAATTTTGTTTGTGTTTCTGTCGGTATTTACAAGAAAAATTACTATTTAGACTTTCTTTTTGGGGAAGGGCTTATTCAACCTATAATAATGAGTATACATATTCTTTATCTACCTTATAATTTAAAAGTTCTACACAGAAAATATGTACTCCATTATTGTGTTGCTATTGTTTTAAAGTAAGGTTTGTTACATGAATGTAATTAGTATTTTAAAACGAGATTTAATTTTACTTTTAGCTTTAATAAGATTTTTCGGTTATCTGACCAGACTTAATTTATTTCGTGGTTAAGCAAGATTAGTTCGGGACAAAGTCTCAAGACTCTGATAAATCGGGGTTATTGTTTCTTATAAGTATGCTAATTTTGCTCATGATACTGTATAAAATAATTTTCCTTTTGTTTCTTCATATAATTGTTATTAGGCTTAATTAAATTATATATTCCTTATAAAATTAGGTATTTAAGTGTCTGTTAATTATTATTTTTTTTGTTTTATTAAGTATTTAAAATTTTTATATGTTTTAATAGATGCAAGATTTTATAAATAATATAAAATTATATTGTGATTAATGTAAAATAATAAATAATTTGTATTGTTTTCACTGAAAATATGTTGAAGAATAGATATGACGATAAGAGTTTTTTTATTATCATTGTAGATAATAACATTAAATAATATATTCATTATCCGATGTGTTTTAATTAAAATAATAAAAACTATTTATTGTTTTATATTAATTATAAAATTTTACATGATAACAAATAAGTAAAATAGTAAAAAAAAATAATCACATTATTAATTAACTAAAATAGATAATAAATACTTAATTAAAAATATAAAATCGTTGAGTACTCAATAAAAATATTAATATGAAGTCAATTATACGTAAATTTATGACAATCTTAAAATATTAATTAAGTTTTATATTATTGCTATTTTTTCCCTAGCATTTACATATATTTATTAAATAATTGTTCCCCTACCTCCTCTTTTTTTCCTGCACCCCATAAAATGTATCATCCTCATTTTACCATGGAATAAACTGTATTAAAATGGACTGCGACGTCATTCATAGCGTCGATATTTAAAGGGTGCCGCCACGCTGAAGAAGGCTCTCGGGAAGTCAACGGTGTTTGTGCTCCATAAGATATTTTCCAAATCATTACTTTCGAAATATTCAATCTAAAAAGTATTAAAAATAAAAAAATGTATTAATTTTTATTATATTTTCAAGGAGGAATAATTTGGAGAATATATATATATATATATATATATATATATATATATATATATATATNTTTTTTTTTTTTTTTTTCTTGTGATATAGATTAGAGTAGCACATTGATAGATAAGCTTTTTTACAGTTTTGTTTTGCTCATGGTCTTTAATAAATTAGTACATTTTATTTTTTTTGTCTTAAATTTTTTATTTTGGTTTTTAAATTAAATTTGTATTGTTGCTTATTGACATTTTCAAAGTAATTAGTGTTTATTAAGTTACTGTATTATCAGTAGGACTGGTGTGTTTGTAATTACGTTTTTTAAATAAAAAAAAAAAAGAATAAATCAATGTGATGAATATAATGTTGTTTTTATTTCTTACTTCTTTTTTCAGTATTCTCTATTTAAAGGTGAACTTCAAAGAAGATGAAAATCAATAAGTATATGTTTTTTGCTATTCTCTATCTTCTTTTGGTCACACTATTTAAAAAAAAAAAAAAGAGGTTGCAAATCTTAATGGAAAAAATATTTTTCTATATCATAATGACAAATGGAAGTTTAAAACTTTCTCCCTCTCTACACGCGCACATAATTAAACAACAAATAGTAATAAAGAAATAAGACAGTGTTGTTGCAAGTATTCAAGACATAGTTCAAATATATAGTGGATTAATAAACTAAATACTATATATAGTCTAATAGGTTAAAGAATCGGTATAATATTAAAAAAAAAACTCAATAAATAAATTAGTAAATATTTTTAATATTCTTAAATCAGTATAATATTTGTATACATTATTATCTTGTTCTTTTTCTTAAGTTTGAACAACAAAATATTTCATCAGAACAACATTATTCACCAAAAAAAGTTATTAACTATATAGACTAATGTCGATATTGCCTTTAAAATGATAAATCCTTTCACTAATGAAGCATTTTATATTTTACTAAAAAGTGACAAAATTGATGTTAAAGAATAATTCATCAAATTTATTTAGAATTTTATTATTTATCATATCTTGAGTCTAATTCAATTCCATGAAATAATTTGTAATATAAACTTTGCATTCATTTATATACATAAAATTTATTGAGAATTCATGTTATTTATCATTTTTGTTATTGATTGTATCTTTATTAGATGTGGGACTTCTAATATATATTTATGTATATATATTCGTTGAGAAATGTTAATTATAAGTATTTTATCATTGGAAGAGTTGAGCTCGTGACATTTTTGCTTTCGAACGGATCAAACAAACTTTATAATTTCTAAATAATAGAAGAAAGAGTAAAACCTTATAAATTTCTAAGTTTTTTAAGTTATATAACATAGAATTAACAACCCTAATCAGGATTTTGATTTACTGATTAAATTGGTCATCGAAAACCTAGGAGGATTCAATAAAATTTATAAATATTTAATGTCAATATAATTTTTATAATTTGTAAGATCTTTTAATAAATACTGTCGAATTTCGTTTTTGATAGATTTAAACAGATAATTATGGAAGCAGACAAAGCTGATTATTTGGTTTGCCATATTGGAGAATTGCATAATAAGTGTGAAACAACTGAAAAAGTCAAACGCAAAACTTGCCGGAATTATTTAAAATGTCCTTTCTTATAATTCATTTTGTTTCTTTCTTCCCAATAATCACCATATTTTATGCTCTCTGAAAACTGATTCATCTTCTCAAACACGCTAACATACTGTATAGAGTATTGACTGTGGCTTAAAATGTATACACATAACCAAAGAACTTTCATATATATATATATATATATATATGGGGTTTGCTAACTTGCGTACGTCTGTTTTTCAGTTGGTACATTTTAGCAATGTATACCGGGCTTCAGTAGACAAAAATGCCCTTGTATATTATGAATTCTAAGTTTTAAGGTTAAGGGTATTTTAATAATTTTCATTCTCAAAATTAAAAAAATAAAAAAAGAAACCCCCAAACCCTTACCCACTTCTCTCATTCCTCTCAACCCTTTCTGTTAACTCCAACCTTTTTTCTCTGTCATCCCTACTCTAACCCCAATTGAAAAAAAATCAGAAACACTTGCCTTGTTTTAATAATTTTCATTCTCAAAACTAAAAAAAGAAACCTCAAACCCTTACTCACCTCGTTCATTCCTCTCAACCCTTTCTCCTTCATCTTTCTCACTCAAACATTTTCTTTGTCATCTCTGCACTAGCCCTAATTAAAAAAACACTCATTATTAAACAATTTACTTTTGTAAAGAGTTGAGTCATTGACATATTCACCTTCTGAAACAAGTTCATTCAAAATCTCTTTAATTTCATTATCTTCACTATATATATTACAGCCCACAACTTGCACCAAGACTTATGAGCATCCTTCCTTTACATTCAAAGACTACTACGTAACATTGCTTCATGATCATTTAATCTTTTTTGGTAGAAATTCATTAACTTGTTTTCTTTACTAAAGAAAAAACAAATCAAAATACAATAAAATTCTTAACGATAAAATCAAACAATAAAAATTCTAAATCTTGAAATTTTATTTAAAATTATATAAAGAAAAAATTAGGTGCTTTAATTTTTTTATTTATGTAAGTATATTTTGTTTTCTCTAACCATTTTATTTAATAATGAATGTTTTTTTTGTGGGACTAGTGTAGAGATGACAGAGAAAATGTTTGAGTGAGAGAGATGAAGGAGAAAGGGTTGAGAGGAATGGAGGAGGTGAGTAAGGGTTAGGGGTTTCTTTTTTTAGTTTTGAGAATGAAAATTATTAAAATAAGGCAAGTGTTTCTGATTTTTTTAAATTCTGATTTTTTTTAAATTGAGGCTAGAGTTAGGGATGAGAGAGAAAATGTTAGAGTGAAAGAGATGAAAGAGAAAGGATTGAGAGCAATGAGTGAGGTGGGTAAGGGTTTGGGTTTTTTTTTTTTATTTTGAGAATGAAAATTATTAAAATATCCTTAACCTTAAAATTTAGAATTCATGATATAAGGGTATTTTTGTCTACTGAAACCCGGTACACATTGCTAATATGTACCAACTGAAAAACAGGCGTACGCAAGTTAGCAAACCCCTATATATATATATATTTTCATTTAGCCAGCTAGAGTGCATGTTCTTGTAGAAAAAAGTGTACAAAAGTATACACAAACAATGACTTAGTATCTGTGTATGCCTCCCACTTACAAAACTATTAGTTACAAACAAAATGTCCCACATTCCAACATTGTCAACCTGTATAATCTTAAATATTTAGCTATTTTATAAATTATAAAAGCCTGTCATTTTTCATTTTAAAATATACACCAATGACATGACAATTGGACCCTCATTTTTTGTCCCAAATACTCGGATAATATATATTTTTCATCCTCCTTGAAGAAATTGTATAACACACCGATTCATAATTTCATCTTGTCACAATTCATAATTTCGTGTGAAACAAATCTTCCATTTGGTGTTTTTCATCTTTTATAATAATAATAATAGCTAGGAATATTTTAAAATTCTTAAATTTCTATCAATTAAATAATTCTTTTTATTTATTACATCAATCAAATCTTACATTAATCTTTATAAATTTTATTTTTAAATTCATTTTCATTTACTTTCAAATTTATTTTCATTTACTTTCAAATCAACTTAAATAAAAAACAATTAAATTCACTTTTAAATCTTTTCAAATTCATCTACACATTCTTCTCCAAATCCTTTTTTTCCAAAGTAAACACACCCTTAAATTTTACTCCAATAATAGATTTTATTTTGAATTTTTAAGTAATTTTTTTTAGTTCCACAATTTACTTTCTTATTTTATTATTTAAAGTACTAATCAAATCAATTTAAATTATTTAAAAATTAAAATGCTTTTAATCAAATTTTACAATGCGAACATTAAATTGATACCATTAATATATAAAAGAACCGTAAAAAACTGAATTCCAAATTATTATTACTAAAATTACTTACTTGTAATAAAGTAATGTAATGTTAAAAGATTTAATACATTAGAAAAGTTAATACTATAATAAAAATTTAATTAATGTTTCAACATCATACTTGTTTCGGTGGAATTGGTCTGAGGGTTAGTTGACCTTCCTTCTATGTTTCTTTTCTATTGTTTTGATAATACAATCCTCCGATGGGTGGTTGACCTACAAAAGACACTCCGACGCTCAAGTCAGATATGTTGTATAAAGAGGTCTATCTTTTATTTAAGATAGCTTGAGATCCTTTTACCTGAACGTGAATAATATATTTTATAAGGCTCTGGTAGCCAAACACATTGATTAATCATTAAACTAGACAATTAAATTCAATAATAGCTGTTAATTGTTCATTAATACAAGATTTTTGTGCAATATGACCTGTCAATCATTCATAAATAACGTATATTCACAATTAATATGACCATTAAACATATTAATTGATCATTAATGATTTTTAACTTTCTTGTTTGTCTGACCGCCGGTTGATTGCCTGTTTTAACCCCAGATTCTTTCTAACCGGTCGGTCACTAGAATATAATACAATACTTTTAGCTTAAATTTATAATTTTTTTTAATTAAAATCGACTTAGTTACGGTGCAATTTTCTTTAAACTTGATTCTTAATACTTAATATATTTATATTAATTAGATATTTAGTTAATTTTAGTAGTAACCAATCGATTTTCTTGAGGTTCTGAGCAATCAGTCACTTGCATGATTGTGTGACTCATATTGTATAATTAATATTGAAATAATCATTTTAAAAATCATACTATACAGTATAATGCATGTGTATACATGATTATTCATCATTTTTATGTATCTAATTAATGACTCACCGGACTACTTATAATTGCAAATTGCAAATTGAGATTATACCACATCAATTACTCTTTCAACATCTTTTCTAACTTTTTCACAATTTGTAAACAACCAGTCTTATAGCAATCACAATTACCATTTTCAAAATAACTACTCTTATATTTATAGCAACACAGTAACAAATAAAAACTTACTGACTATTAATTAAACTTCCACGTAATAAAATTATATATTAAACTTGTAAATAATGTATAATTACACATAACTTTGAAAACAGCTTCAGTCTATAACTTGCACTTTGATATATGTTTTCTAAAGATTTTTGGATAACGTAATTTATGAATATTCCTTCAAGAAGTTCATATTTGGCCTATTATTACTACACTTTGAAAAATCTCTAAGCTTTTGCCAACAAAAGTGTGAACGTATGGGCAAGTAAATCAAGCAAAATGGGCCACGATGGCTTACTCAAACTCACAAACACTGTTTTTAAGCACCATATGTCAAACAAAGTCTTCAAAAATGATCTGGATACAGAAATTAATTTAGCTTTCCACAAATATAGAATCATATATTCATGTCGCAAATTCAAACATAATTAAACTCAGAAAGGACAAATTCCATGTCAAACAAAGCCAATTCTGTGCATGTATAAATTTTGTACAGCAGCTGTATATATTGGGATGAATAGTTCTTCGCAAAATAGTATATATGGTAGTTAAAGAGACTAATCAGATTAACTTAAGACGTGCATCGATCGAGCAGAAAACGTGTTAATCAAAAGTATTTTTATTTCATTGATGTATCAAATCAAATAAATAATACGTTGCTCTAACACAAAAAATAAACAACACATTAAATAATAATAATTGAACGATCAAACTAAAAATAAAGAAATAAATAGCATTACAACATATCTTCCTAAAATCGATCAAAATTTCGCCGCCTAGACTTTTTCTTTTTTATTTATTTAGGATAATATACATTAGCTTTCAAACTCGCTAATTACAGCTTTCAAGTTAAAAAAAGAATCCAGTTGCAGGGTGGAATTGATCAAAGAATATGTCGTGGTGAAAAAAAAGGCATAAAGTATACACACGAGATGTTGATTAAAACAAATAAAGTAGGTTTACCGGCTTAAAAAGTAATTATACCGAGTCAAAAAAATAATTTTTTTAAGTCTGGAGTTAACATTTGTCAATGTGCGTTAGTTTACAATAACAAGAAAATATGTCTTGTTACCTGAAGCAATTTTCACCGACGATAAAAGCATAATTTGAAGAGCATAACAAAAATAACTCATGTTTTTATAATCCGAATATATGGCATTATGATTAGGAAGAAAGAACTAAAGCTAATGATAAAGAAAGACATATTAGAGATTTCAGGAAGTGATATTGCCATTTTGACTTTATCATCTGTTTCACACTCCACAGACATAAGTTCTTGGTGAAAAGACAAACGAAATAAACAGTTTCGTCTGCTGTAACGCGCTTCTGTATATATTTGTTTAAATGTAACAGGAGCTCATTCAACCACGCCATCACCTACTCTCTTCTTGACTTTCTTCACACCAGAGGAAAATATATATGAACTCGTTTAATGGCAAACCATAACATCAAGTTGAAATGTTAAAATAATATAAATATATATTTTAAGACTTTATGCCACTGTGTCATCAAACAAAGATATCCTACCAGCAATCACCCAAGCTAAACACTATATAAAGGCTTCTAATCAATACTTCGGGAACCAAGAAAGTAACACAATAAGTGTTCTAAAGACAGCAACGTTTTCACATTCAAAGAAGATGGGAACGAGGCAATGGCCTCGTTTGATCATTGCATTCGCAATTTGCCTAATGGCTATCAGTGTTGGTGCTGATGACTATAAGCCCACCTATGGCGAACCATGGAACAATTATCAACGCCCATATCAACAACAAAAACCTCCTTATTATTACAACTCACCTCCATATTACTACAAATCACCACCACCACAATCTCCATCACCACCTCCTCCATACTACTACAAGTCTCCACCTCCACCATCTCCATCACCTCCTCCTCCATATTACTACAAGTCCCCACCACCACCATCTCCTTCACCCCCTCCACCATATGTCTATAAGTCACCACCACCTCCATCTCCATCACCTCCTCCTCCATACTACTACAAGTCCCCTCCTCCACCATCGCCCTCACCACCTCCTCCGTATTACTACAAGTCCCCACCACCACCATCTCCTTCACCCCCTCCACCATACGTGTATAAGTCACCACCACCTCCATCTCCATCACCTCCTCCTCCATATTACTACAAGTCCCCACCACCTCCATCTCCATCACCTCCTCCACCATATGTCTACAAGTCACCACCACCTCCCTCCCCATCACCACCTCCTCCATACTATTACAAGTCCCCGCCCCCACCATCTCCCTCGCCACCTCCTCCATATTACTACAAATCTCCACCCCCACCATCTCCTTCACCTCCTCCACCATACGTATATAAGTCACCACCACCTCCATCTCCTTCACCTCCTCCACCATACTACTACAAGTCCCCACCTCCACCATCTCCTTCGCCTCCTCCACCATATGTATATAAGTCACCTCCACCTCCATCTCCATCACCTCCTCCTCCATATTACTACAAGTCCCCTCCTCCACCATCACCCTCACCACCTCCTCCATATTACTACAAATCTCCACCTCCACCATCTCCTTCACCTCCTCCACCATATGTTTATAAGTCACCACCACCTCCATCTCCATCACCTCCTCCTCCATATTACTACAAGTCCCCGCCCCCACCATCACCTTCACCACCTCCTCCATATTACTACAAATCTCCTCCTCCACCATCTCCTTCACCTCCTCCACCATATGTATACAAGTCACCACCACCTCCATCTCCGTCACCTCCTCCTCCATATTACTACAAGTCCCCACCCCCACCTTCTCCCTCCCCTCCTCCTCCATACTACTACAAGTCTCCACCCCCACCATCACCTTCACCACCACCTCCATATTACTACAAGTCCCCACCCCCACCTTCTCCCTCCCCTCCTCCTCCATACTACTATAAGTCCCCGCCTCCACCATCGCCTTCACCTCCTCCACCATATTATTATAAGTCACCACCACCACCTTCACCTTCACCACCTCCTCCGTACGTATATAAGTCTCCCCCTCCACCTTCTCCATCACCTCCTCCACCGTATTACTACAAGTCACCACCTCCACCATCTCCTTCACCTCCTCCACCATATTACTATAAGTCCCCACCTCCTCCTTCACCTTCTCCTCCTCCACCATACTACCCCTACTTGTATAACTCACCCCCGCCTCCTGCATATTAAGCTTCTGGCTAAATCAATTTATTTTTTTTCCAATAAATCAAGTTGAACATTGTTGCAGTTGTTTTGTAATTACTCATTCATTAATAATAGGGTTTACACTGAAGTGGGAGTTGTATTCTTACTGTAGTGTAACCCATGCGTTTGTATTGGTTTTAATTGAGAAGTGTGTAATATATTCTCTTTTTATAAATATACATTATTACCACAGATGTTGGATTCCGTTTTCTCTTTTCATAACAAAATTACGATCACCATGAAATTCACGAATATATGCTCACAGTTCTAAATAACATTTAGATTTAGAAAAAGAAAATATAGATGAAATGCTTACAATATATATATATATATATATATATATATATATATATATATATATATATACACACATATAATCTAGGTTGGATGATTTTAAATAAACAGAAATTAATAAACAAAAACACAGTCGTGTTTTTCTGTTATTTTCATTTTTGATGTGGCATCAGAACATATTTTAATTTTTCCATTCTACTCTTAACACGTGTCAAGTCAAATAGGTTGAAAAAAACCTCAAGTCTTGCCCTAATATAAATAAGAATAAATACAGTTTGAAACTGAGTTTATGTCTATGAAATAGTACCTGTAAAAGTTGTTAAATAAGAAAGCAATAAGTTGTGTTATTTCCTAGTATGTAACCAAACATGCTATCACTGTTAAGCTGATGAATTTAGTGAAAGTGTATGTACGGAAAGTTTTGGGAGGAAAAGTGCAAAAGTTGATGGCGAGGGTTTGAAGCCAGACCATATTTTTCCTAAGTAAAATGTTTTCTTAATATTTCTTTTTCATAATTTTCTAACAATATTTTGTGGTAGGTTAGATGGAGTCGTTTTAAATATTTTTTTTAAAATAAATTTAAATACACCAATAAAATAATAATATATGATTAATTGTAAAAAAATTGTTAAAAAAATTATTAAGATATGATAATTTTTTACTAATGACAGCATCGTTCCTCTGTCAAAAAAAAAAGAAAGTGTAATCTATATTTTTTTCTACCTTTTTTATAGTTTTTATCTTATTTTTCATCTTTTTGAAGATCATAGACTATCATAAGAATATTTGCTTGGAGCACAACAAATCTACCTTATCAAATTTGTGATAAGAGTAACTTATTTTTTGCTATTTTTTTAAGTAATTTATATTTTTGGCATGTAATATATGTGTGGTTGCATGTGATTCAAGAAAACTGAAGATAAATCTTTGTTTGCTTATAGTCATTAAGATATGTTCATATCATTGATATGCGTTTTTTTTTTATATAGGTAAAATATTTTGTGGGAGATTTTGACAAAAAAAAAAATGAGTTAAAATTTCTTCCAAAGAAATGATGATTTGATTGGTATGGTTGAACTGTAATTGATTTTTTTTTTTTTTTTGAGAAATCTGATTTTGAGAAGTTGGTATGACTTTGTATTAATTTTACCTTGAGATATCATTTTGCTCAATTAGTTCTATATGGATGTATCTTTGAACTAGATTGTAGTATTGTTAACATTAGGAAGGAAAGGAAAAAAATTGTGCAAGTAGACCAATTGATGATATCATTTATTATTATACGAGCTCAAGTTTGGGATATGAACTCTCATCTTACTAGTATAAGACTGTTCTTACTCTACTTAGATTCACATAAAGGAAGATAATAGGCAATAAACGTTTATGCAGGTTTTTATATTTTTGGAGGACAATATGAAAAAGGACATTATCTTCCCAATGGTATAGAAATTTACTCCTATCATATGTGAGGATTTAATTCTTGAGATATGGTTTTAAAAAGTGAGAAGTTATATGATGGATATAGAGTATCTGAATTTAATTCAATACACAAGTCTTTCGCAAGATCTAGTTTATTTGAACAGTGGAAGTATAACAATGTGAATATGAGTCAAGTGGGTTGATGGACTTATATTCTTGAATATGATTTGTTGTGTTGTATGATGTTGATATGCATATAAAATGTTTTATAAAATTACTAGCCTTATTTTTTATATGGTTGTGGAATTCATCTATTATGATCTATTACAAGAAATTTTATAATTACTTGCAGAATTTATCAACGAATTTTATCAATGAAAATAATTTGTCAATAAATTAGAATTTGAATTATCGAAAAAATATGCGTCTGTAAAACTTTTTAGTAATCTATAATTTTTATTATAGTTAAATGCTTATAGTCAGTATATTTTATCAATGAAATGGTGCTAAATTTTTCACTTTGAATTTTGACCATTGTGATTAAACTCGTCAATAAAATTCGTCAATAATTGAATATTTTAAAATGTATTGATAATATAGAATTTTGATTATCGTGGGTAAAATAGACATCAAATTTTCCCAAATATGTTTATAAATTAATTAGAGACATGTGAGAAAAAAAAAGAAGGGAAGAAAGAGAAGAAGGAAAGAGAGGAGAAGGAGATGGAGGAACAATACAAGAAAAATTGATATTATTGACGATCAAAATCCAATGATAATGCTTAAAACCAATTGATAAATCAAAATTATTGATGAAGTGTTGTTAGCAAAAAAGTTGTCAATAAATATTTCATCAATAAAATTTATTGACGAAATAAGAATTTTGTCGGTAATTACTGATGAAAAAATCATCAATAAATTTTGTCGATAAATATCACAATTTGACTCATCTTTTTCCTCTTCTCTCCTTTTGTTTCGTCTTTTTATATCTCACTCTTCCTTCTCTCATCCGCACGGGCATTACACACCATAAGATATTTGGCTCAACTTTTTCATCTCGTTTCACCCTAAATCTCCATCTCCATCTTCTTCTAATGGAGAATGCATCTTCCTTGAGCATCACACATTAAAAACCCACCAAAGGGATTCAAACCCTATTATCCTTCATTTCCATATCTAGCGAGCTTTAACTGCTATTTAAGGTTTTGTTGTCGACATCACAAGCTTCGATTTTAGGTGAGCGTCTTCGTTTAGTGGTAGTGTCAAATTGGAGTTTCACCATGACCTTCGTTTGTGCCCTTGAAACATCCTTTCCCTCAACTTGTTGGTCGACTTCCATCACCACACTCCCTCAATAAAGTCACCTTCAATAAGGTAAAAAAAATTAAGAAGATAAACTTATTTTAATAAAAGTTAAAATACTGATTTAGTTCCTATTTTTGTTTGGTTTTATCAATTCAGTCATAATATTTTCTTGTTTAATAAGGTCTAAATTTTCATTAATTTTATTCAATTTAATCTTTTATGCTAACATCGTTTAAATAATTAAAAAATAGTGAACGATGTATGTCACGTGTGAATTTGTTTTTTTTTTTAATTTTTGGAATTTTTCTTAATTAAAAAAATATTCACGTGTCAAGTCAACATCGTGTCACGTGACAATAACAATGTCATATGTTAGGGTCAATGACACGTATCAGTATCAATGTTTTATATTTAATTTGGTCCTTATATTTGTTATTTTTATTCAATTTAGTCTCATTTTTTTATATAACATTTATATAAAAATTAAATTTGGTATTGATTTCAAAAGAGAAATGCTCTATATCCAAAAAAACTAAAATATATATGACTTAATTGGACAAAAATAACAAACCTAGAAACCAAGTTGATTATAAGACAGACACGCAATATTAACATGAGTTACTATTATTGTCACGTGACTAATGATGACTTGATACATAGACATTTTATTTTATATTTAAAAAAATAATTAAGTAAATTAAAAGTAATTAAAAAATCACAAACTGACTTACCATGTTCATATTTAATTATTTAAAGGTTTAAACCCTCTTTTGGTCCTCATATTTGTTGGTGAATCTCAAATGGATCCTCGTTTTTTAAACTATCAAAATTGGGTACATGTTGTAAAATTGAGCTAATTTTGCCTCCTCTATTAAGTTTTGAGAAATGACACTGAGAGATGCTGAGTTGTATTTAAAATAATGTGAAATTGTGTATTAAATTAATGGGTTATGTGTTCTAGAATCACCAATTCCATGTGAAAAGGTAAATTCTTGATTCTTCAGCTTCTTCACAAAATGTAACCAAAATATAGAATAAATTGGTATCTTAATCTTTACTAAATAACATATTTTTTATTTATTTTGTAAAATAATAGAAAAAAAGAAATTTATATTTCATTTATTTTGAAACGAACAATATGACATGACGCACCGCCAGAATATGGGCTACTCTACAACCCATATTTAGCTGGGCCTCTGCATAGGCCGGCCCAGACCCATATCACAGTTTGAATTTTAAAGCAGCCTTAATCCGAGACTTTCAGAAATTACCAAAAGGGCGGTTGAAGCATAATCAGCAGCGCGGCGGTTTAAGATGGCGTCGACGGCGATCGAGGAAGTACGAACTCTCTGGATTGGCGATTTGCAGTACTGGGTGGACGAGTCGTACCTCTCGCAGTGCTTCGCACACAGCGGCGAAGTGGTTTCCATCAAAATCATTCGCAACAAGATGACGGGCCAACCTGAGGGCTACGGCTTCGTGGAGTTCGTTTCTCACGCGGCGGCGGAGGCCTTTCTCCGCACCTACAACGGCACCCAAATGCCCGGTACGGAACAGACCTTCCGGCTTAATTGGGCCTCCTTCGGAGACTCTGGGCCCGACCATTCCATATTCGTCGGTGATCTCGCCCCCGATGTCACCGACTTCCTCCTCCAGGAAACTTTCCGGGCCCATTATCCTTCCGTCAAAGGGGCCAAAGTCGTGACCGACCCCGCCACTGGCCGCTCCAAGGGCTATGGCTTTGTTAAGTTCACCGACGAGACGCAGAGGAACCGCGCCATGACTGAAATGAACGGTGTTTATTGCTCCACGCGCCCTATGCGTATCAGCGCCGCTACTCCTAAAAAAAACGCTTCTTTTCAAAACCAATATGGTCCACCTAAAGGTGAGTACTGCAGTACAAGCATACAACCCTTCTTTCCGTTCACAATTATCACTTAAATCACTCTTAATTGTGGATTACTTTGCAGCAATGTATCAATTTCCTGCATATACTGCTCCGGTGACTACTGTTGAGCCAGAAAATGATGTGAATAATACCACTGTAAGTCCGATTCTCGTTGACCAATAATTTATGTGATGAGTACACCAGACATTTTATCCCTGAAAGCGTATAGTGCTGTCACAGAAACTTTTAACATGTCCTTGAATGTGCAATCCATAGGTCTCATTATAGTCCAAAATTCTAAAAAATGTGAAACTTGAATAATAATATTATGATATGTTTGAGGATGGAAATAATAATTAGTCGTAAAGTTTATGAATTTGAACGAGACATCTAGAAATTTTGACTTTTTTGAAATTTCTTTAACTTTAGGGACGGACGAGATATCATTACACACTTTCTGGAACAAGAATGGTGGATTACATTGAATGTGATTTATTGTACTCTTACTTATATCTGTTTGTAATGCAGGTTTGTATTGGTAATTTGGATCTTAATGTGACAGAGGAGGAGCTTAAGCAAACCTTTATGCAATTTGGAGATATTGTGTCGGTCAAAATTTATGCGGGCAAAGGATACGGTTATGTTCAATTTGGAACTAGGTTTTGTTTTTTACCCTTAAACTTTAACATGTGAATCTTTATGGGGTTGCTCTAATATTTCGAAACTCAAAGGATAAATGATATGATTTTGACTGTTGCTACCCCTTTCCAAGGCAATAAGTTTCATGTGGCCTGATGTCATGTTACTCTGCATCTTATGAGGTCTTTCATCAATCTTAGTTTCTTCTCCTTCTGCTTTTTCTTGTTATTGATTAGCCTTTTAACCTCTTCCATGGCTTTTGTCTGTAGAGCCTCTGCTGAAGATGCGATTCAGAGGATGCAGGGAAAGATAATAGGTCAACAATTGATCCAAATTTCTTGGGCTAGCACCTTGACAGCTAGACAGGTGAAATTTCATTTGGAAATGATTCATGTTTTTGACAAAATGACTGTTTGGTTTGTCATGGTGACACTGGCCTGTGTGGCACATTTGTCATGCATAATTCATTTTTATTTTAATTGAAAATATCATGGCAATGTATTCAACTTATTCAGTCTTCCGAAATTTCTATGTTGGTAACACACGTGTATAGATTTTTTATGGCATTTATTCGTTTGTAATGTTTTGGGTTATTTGGCCCTCAAAATTTAATCTTTGGCCGAGCTCAATTGGTATGGTGTGATCCATGTAATTGACCTTGCCTAACTGGGCAATCATGATATTATGATGCCTATGAAGGTCTGTTCAGCTGGTAGGATTTGGAGAATTTCAATAACAAGGAATTAAGGTATGCTCCAGCTTGAGGACTTTCATCCCTTCCCCTCCCCTCCCCATACTATTTTCATTCACCCGAGGAAAAAGGTAACATTGTGATTATATGTGCTGAGACAAGGAAAGATAATGAGAAATATAAACACTGACTCAAAGCTCGGTGGTTTTGGTTAAAGTTAAGAGGACACTGTATGATTTAATGATAGCTGTAGCAGTTACATGTGAATGCTCTGTTTGTAGACCAAGAGTATGATTGCATTTCAGTTAGGAAATTAAGTTGAGTTGGATTCAACTCAATTGAAGAAAGAAAAGCAGCTCCACGTCAAACATGTTGGCACAAAAATTTAATAGAAATTTAAAGTGAGACTAGAAAAATTATTTAAACAATATAATGAAGAAACTGTACTGCTTTGGGGGCTTAGCTTTTTGTACTGGATCCCATACCTTAATGAGCTTTCATCACTCTGAAATATGTATAAAGTTTTACATTAATGATTTTGAGATTCTCTTGTTGTGATAAATATAAGATTATCT
The DNA here is from genome assembly GCF_000741045.1 of Vigna radiata var. radiata. NCBI lineage: Eukaryota > Viridiplantae > Streptophyta > Magnoliopsida > Fabales > Fabaceae > Vigna > Vigna radiata. The sequence goes on from NC_028352.1 coordinate 4,296,771, forward strand.
GATCTGCTCTTAGTTAACTTATATGTGGATTCATTTTTATTGTTTGTTAGACGTGTAATTATGCTAGCTCTAACAAAAAAAAGTTGAAACAATTCTAGGATGTACCCAGTGGCTGGGGCGCTCAGATGGACCCAAATCAATGGAATGCCTATTATGGATATGGACAGGGTTACGAGGCATATGTTTATGGTGCGGCTCATGATCCCTCCTTGTACGCATATGGTGCATACGCTGGTTATGCTGCACAATACCCTCAACAGGTAAATTTACATATAAATGTTACGGAAGAGAGTATTTTTGGGGATTCTCATACATATTGGTTGCTTATTATTCAGGTTGAAGGTGGTCAGGACATGTCAGTATCTATGCCTGTGGAGGAGTCGTATGATCCCCTGGCATTGCCTGATGTTGACAAGTAAACTTCTTGCCCCCCTTTTTCTCTTCCTTTTCAATTTAAAAGCTATAAAAACCTTAAAAAGAATATATATTTGCTTTCACCAAAAGAAAAAAATTAATATATTGGCTCATTATGTGTTTCTGACGGATCCTTGGTTGCTTTGCCAGATTGAATGCTGCATATCTTTCGACGCATGGAAGTTCCATTTTAGGACGGTCCCTTTGGCAGAGAACTTCGAAATCTTTACAGCAAGCATAGGATCTGTTTGTATTGCCTGGTCAATTTTATGCATGAAGGCTTCGTATTGCGGGTCATAAAATTTTTTGTTTGTTTCAATGAGTGGAATAGCATGTTGATTATAGTTCGATGGTAGTATTTGAGATAATTCTGAATATTCAGCATTTGGATTTTAGTTCAGGACGAGTTTTATTAGTGTCATGATTTTCAGAACTTGTATTATATGCCCTTTTCATCAATCTGCGTTTCTTAAATTTGCATGCTTATTTTCTCCATATTTTCCCACGGCAGCTACAAAACAACAAATTCATTACACTTGGTTAATAGTCGTGTAGAGTCTGAGGCAGCGATGTTGCTCATATCTGTGTTTATTTTCTTGATTGGATGGAAATTGGTATCTCTCAATCACACTTATTTTTTTTGGTTAAATTTATAAAAAGTTCTAAATTTTTGTAGATTTCACATCACACTTAATATTGTTTCTTAAGTTTTGATATTTTTGGTTCGTACGCAATAGTGAGATGATCCTTTTGAGAATTAAGTGAGTCTAAGTTTTATATTGGTTAGAAATAAAAAAATATAACATCATGTAAGGTTAAAAATTTATTAATACATTATTTTACGGTTTGTTTTGAATTAAGTGTGGTGTTAATTTTTTATCTGTTTGGACTCAAATCTCGAAGATTGAAGTGTGTATAAAAAAACACTTTTACCATTCAATTTAATTGTTTTCTGAATAATAGAAAAATTTATAAAAATGAATGAACATTAACTACTTTGGGATGGTTAATTATTTATATTTATACCAGTTTTATTCAATTTTTGTCAATGTGGGACTTATAGGAAGGTTTGTACGGGTTTGAAGCTTTAATAATGGAGTAACTTTTACTTTGGCCTAATTCTTGTATTTTGGTAAGTGATTATATTACTGATCCAACGTTCTTAACATGTTCTGTATACTTTTGAATAAATTCTATCTAACAAAATCACTGTTTATATAAGGCATGTTTCTGATTTTTCTGAATCACTATTATCAATTCTTATTGAGAAGTTTTTATTTTAATTATAGTGTTTTTTTTCCATCATTTTGTTTTTATTTCCCTAATATTTATATTTTCTATTCGCCAAACTCACGGCTGAAGCAAGTATTGCAAAAACAGTTTGAGATGATGATGAAAATAAATGTCCATGTGCTGGTAAAGAAGAAAGTTGGTACATTTAATGACACTGAATTCGAGTAGATTCAACGGTGTAGGTGCTAAGAGAATGCTCATAAAGATGGCTTTTTCGGGAATTCAATTATTGATACTGTTGCTGAGTAGTATGAGAATAATTCAAATAAATACAATTTAAAAGTAACAAATATTTTGAAACGATAAGACTGCTAATTCGGATATTTATTTTATTTTAATGACATAAATATTTTTCTAATTTTTAAACTTAAATACTTTAAATTATTTTTTTATTTCAAATTTTAATAAAGTTTATTCATCAAACTTTGAAATATATATGTATATATATTTCTAATCCTAATGTAAGAATTTTCTATGTAATATTATTTAAACTGTTTATACCATTTAACGTGTTTTAACATATTAATGTAGAATACATTTATTAGATTAAAATGATTATATTGATTTATTTTTAAAATTTGGAAATTAAAATTTATGATAATAACTAATTTTAACTTTAATTGTACGTTTAAATTATAAACGATAGACGTATTTAGTTCCATTTTTAATCAAATGATAAAATAAAAACTTGAGTAATCGATCAATGGTAAAGTTTGTTTTACCATAAAACATCAATTTAATTAATAATACCCTTAAAGTGATAATTATTTTAGTGCCTGCCATAGGATTAATATTGTTGAATAATTTGCTGTTTATTATTACTATCAAATAAACCAAATTTATCAATATCTAATTTGAATAATAGTTGTTAAATTCAGAAAACCTAATATAGTAAGATTTGTTTTGCTGACTAATGGTCACTACTATCCTCTGTTTATATATATATATATATATATATATATATATATATATATATATATATATATATATATATATATATATATATATATATATATTACTTCAGTAAATTGACATTTAAAAAAAAGAGAGAAGAAAGTGATTTTTTTTTTTCTTTTTTTGTTATTCTGTTGTTGAAAAGAAAGTATGTCATTTTTTCTGTCTCTCAAATGAGTAAGTTTCTTCTGTTTTTTTGTTTCTGTTCCTGCCACAGGTACAAACTTAAAATACAAGTACCATAAATCTGAAAGGTGGGAAAGGCTGAAATCTTATGGCCATAATTGTTGAGACCCTACGATATAGTAAAATTACGATACGTTTCATAAATCTAATCGACAAAAATAACAATATTGTCAGAAACTAGCGGAGAGGAAAAAAAAAGAAATAGTAGGATTTTACATTTATTGTATATATATTATAAAGATAAAAAATTAATATTTAAAATAATGTAAAAGATAAAGAAAAACTATTAGAATATAATAGAATCAAGATACATTTTCTATTTGAACTTAATTAATTAATATTAGTTTAAATGAAATATTTTCATTCAATAGTTCCGAAATTCAAAAATTCAGGTAGAAAACAACAAGGTTACTTGGATCCTTTAACTCAATTTTTAGTATCTTTATAGTTCACTTCTTCCCCATACCACAAGAGAAAAGAAAAATGAAAAAACTATCACTAAAGCACTCCAAGCAATACTTATCATATCCATGTAAATTATGTCTCCTATCTCTATAAATATGAAGGAATTATTTTATTATTTTTTCAAATTGACTATTCTATTATCTTTTTTGTATTATTCGCTAAAAATACTATAATAGTGGAATTGTTGTTACAAAGTAAAAAAAGAATTTTGGACTAACATCATGGACGAAAAACAAGAATTTGTTCTATTTATTAGAACATTTAAAAAGTTTTTTTTATTATTTTTTGTAAAATCGAAAAACACGAAACATAAAAGAAATTATAAGAATTAAGTAAATAAGTGTTACTACGAGGTGGGAACAATAAGATTTTTCTTTTATCCCCTCATTTTCTTATTCATAAAGATTTCATAAAAAAAAAAAATCTTCTTTCTATTTGAAATAATCCCTTAAATGTCTTTTTTATTAGATTTTAGAATCAAAACTTTTTTATTTTATTAGAATATACAATATGAAAATTTAAAGAATACTATTTTTAATATTATGAAAGCAAATGAGCCAAAATAAAACTATTAAGTCTAATTTATATAAAGAATATTGATAAAATGTGAAAATACTCGTCAATTTTCAATTCAATTAGTTTGTATAACAGGTTTTTCTTCTGCCTTTTATCTCCCTACAAATGAAATTTTCTATCGGACTTATTTTTAATCTAATGGTTTAAACCATTTAGTTGTCCCTATTTTTGGGAGGTTTTCCCATTTTGATCCCCGTCTTATTAGAATCCCCAATTGAGTCCCTATAAGTGCTAATTTCAATCAATTAAGCCCCTGCCGTTAAATTTAGGTAACGGGGTTAACTTTTTTGCACAGCTGAAAGGATGACCTGTTAATTTCTGTAAACGTGGCCTATTTAGAGTTGAAACGTGACATGAATTAGAGTTGAAATTGATTGAAATTAGCACTTATGGGACTCAATTCATGCCACGTTTCAACTCTAAATAGGCCACATTTATAGAAATTAACAGGTCATCCTCCCAGCTGTGCAAAAAAGTTAATCTCGTTAACTAAATTTAACGACAGGGGCTTAATTGATTGAAATTAGCACTTATAGGGACTCAATTGGGGATTCGAATAAGACGGGGATCAAAATGGAAAAACCTCCTAAAAATAGGGACAACAAAATGGATTAAACCTAATCTAATCTAATAAAAGACCCAGTCAAGAGACAAACACTACAATAGTTGTGTAGTGAAAGAACTATTATTTCTAAAATTATTGATTCTTTTTCACTACTAAAATCTTTCCTTAAATCCGAGATAAATATTTATAACATTTTTCAGAACAAACAAACTACTAATGTTTAAAATTTAAAATCAAACACAATTTTCAAGACTCTTTTCTTACTTCTATTAGAAAAAAAAATTTCTAAAAAAAATAATACAATCTTTCATTTCAAGTTTCTTATCGACTACGTGACACCTGGATTTAAACAATGTTAAATAAATATAAAAGATTTGTTCACGTGATAAAATATTGAGTTTTAATATTAAAAAAATAAAAAAAAATTGTGTATGCTAAAATATAATTTTTGGTAAAAAAATATTATTTAATGATTATATTGGTCTGTCTTTTTGACACGTTTCCCAATCTTTAAAAGAAGTGTAAACATAAACTTTGTAATGATAAAATCCATAAAACAAAATGAACAATAACACATATTATTATATATAAATTATTAAAATAAAACTACAACACTAATACTAAATTTAACAATATAAATTCTTTTTAAAAGAACTGAATGTGAATTTTATTCATAAACTAATTGGAGTTCAGTATGACAACCAGATAAGGTCAAATAAAGCTGCATAAGAATTTAATATAGGGAAATTTGTTAACCACAAGTACGGATTATTAATTGCACATGGAACAATTTTTATTGGACTTTATAAGAAAAGAAAAAAAGGAAAACATTACAATTTTCTGGTTTTTCACAAGAAACAAATGACAGTGTGTATTGTTTCTCATATTTGTAAGATGCTATATATATATAGCTACATATGATTTGCAAATAAGCCTTTTGATGATCTCTTTAAGCCCAGCATGACAAGGAGCATCCCCAGATAATCATAATTGTAACACTCTTCAAGTAGTTGCAACTTATTTAGTGTCCATGGAGGATATCTAAACCAGAAATCAGTGAGAAAACTTCTTCTTACTATTGCCTTCTGGTGGCTAAATGTGTCAAAGGAGAACTTCCCATGGTACATGCCAAACCCACTTTCTCCCACTCCTCCAAATGGAAGAGAATCAGCTGCATACTGCACAGACAAGCAAACAAAGAAAAATAACAAGATTAATGAAACCATGCAAAGAGATTTTCCAATGAAATGATGGTAGATAGTGTAGTTAGTACTTGTAGTATTGCATCATTGAAAGTTAAACTGCCAGATGATGTTTCAGATATCATTCTTCTCTCTAGGGTTTTGTTTTTTGTGAAGACATAAAGGGCAAGAGGCTTAGGCCTACTCCTTATGAATCTAATACTGTCTTCAATCTTCTCTACCTGCAAATTAATACCAGAAAAAAGAAAAGAAAATGACATTGGCCAAGTTGGAAAATATTTTTAGATTCATGGTAGGGTTGTGTGCATGAAGGTTACAGTAATAATTGGAAGTAATGGTCCAAAAATCTCTTCTGACATAATTGCTGCGTCCAGTGGGGGATCCACCAAGATGGTTGGCTCAATAAATCTGCACGAATTCACAGGTAACAGTTTTGGGCTAAGTAAATATGCACTTTTCTGGTCTATTCTAATTGCAGGAAAATGAGTAATTAAGAATCTTTGGTATTTTCTATAGCAGAAATACAGTTATTGTGAAAGAAAATGTAGCTGAAGAAGGGAAGAGTGTTAGTTAATTACAAGTTTTCTTCGTCCACTGAGCCACCATAAACCACTGATTCTTTGACCATTTTATCAGCAAGAAGGTTGTTCAATCTAGAGAAGTGGTGTTTGTTAACTATCCTGGTGATAGTTTTGGAACGTTGAGGGTTTTCTCCAAACATTTTCTTGATCCAGACCTTCATCAGTTCCACCTAAAAGAAACAAGAATAAGCTAACACCAAACATCATAGGAAACAAAGATCAAAGATCAAAGATCAGTGAACATGAAAAAGTTCAAGGGATGAAGGTACCAGTTTTGAGCAATACTTATTTTCCACCAGGACATAATCAATGGCTATGCATGCTTGACCAGCACAAGTCCCAAATTTTCCCACAATAATTCTCTTCACAGTGGTCTCTATATCCCAGGAAGATGAAAGGGAGTCAACAACAGCAGGGCATTTTCCACCCAGCTCCAAAGTCACAGGAGTCAAATTCTTCACAGCAGCAGACATAACAATCCGCCCCACACGTGCACTTCCTGCCATTAGTTTTTACAACGATTGAAGAAAACATTTTCTTCTGTTAAAAGAGAGAGAAATAGTACAATTTGTTTGTCTTCTTAGTTAAAAGTGGTTTTGGTTATAAACAATAGAAGATTAAAATCACTGCTCATAAAGTATATAAAGACTGAGATTAATAATTTTGTCCAAAAATAGAGTCACCTAATTAATTAAGACAGACAAAACCCATTTACCTGTGAAGAAGATTTTGTCCCATCTTTGCTCTAGTAGTTGTTGGGTCTCTTGTGGTCCTCCTTGGATCACCTTAATGGCTTTATTGTCCAAATAAGAGGTGAGACTGGAAAAGAGAAGAGAAGAAGAAGCTGGAGACAACTCTGAAGGCTTTAAGATTGCCACGTTTCCCGCAGCTATTGCTCCAATAAGCGGCTCCAAGGATAGTCCTACGTTTGCATAAATCAACAGAATGAGCACACCACAATAATATCTTCATATTTTTCTCATAAATGTTTCTGAGGTTAATTAACTCACCAAATGGAAAATTCCAAGATGAAATAATGAGGACCAAACCAAGTGGTTCTGAAACAATTTCTGCACTGGTGAACAACGCTACTTGTGGCAATTCAGCCTATCAAAATGATCAATTTGGCGGCTAGTTACTTCATATGTATATTCTCACAGGGTCATCTTCAAATATTTGAAAGGATGTATAGCCATGTATCTTACCTTTTTGCCTGACATCCAAGCTTTCAAAGACTTCAATGCCAGATTTAAGGTCTTGATCAAAGTCCCTATCTGCGACCATTATATTTCATTGATGATTTCCAACCATTTCTTCCACGTAGCGAAAATAGCTTTCAATATATACAATAAGAGAAGGATATGTGAAAAGATACCTCGTCTCTGAAAGCTTCAAGTTGATGTTTCCCAAGATCCTGCATAAGGGCCTCCATGATATGTTGTTGTTTTTCCATGAGGAAGCAACGCAAGGCTTTGAGCTGAGACTCTCTCCAAGATGCTTGCTTAGTCTTTCCGCTCTCGTAATACTCCCTCATGTCATTGAGGTCTCTGTGGAAGCTTGAGATGATCTCCATGGCCCTTTGGGGTGCAGCTGCTTAAGCTCTCTGCAACAAGTATTTATACTCCAAAAACTTCTTTTAACAACACTTTTTTAACAACTTATTAATAACGTATACGTAACAATTTGTCATTGGTCCGTTTTAAATATTTTTTAAATATAAATTTAAATAGATTAATAAAATAATTACCCGTTATAAAAAAAAGAAAAAGTTTTTTAACAACTTTTTGACAACGCATACGTGGCAGCTTGTAATTGATCCGTTTTAAACATTTTTTTAAACATAAATTCAAATAGACCAATAAAGTGATGACACGTATACCGTTGTTAAAAAGTGTTGTAAAAATATCATCATCCAAAAAAAAAAAGTTATAAAAAAGTGTTGTTAGAATATATGATTGTCCATTTATATTTGCTCAACTAACTTCATCACTTCAATATGGAAACTTAGTTTGGCTTTCATAAAGGGGAAAGGGCCCTCTGCATTCTGTCACTCACATGATTTTTGTCATACACCAATCAAAGGGTTGCACATAACTTCAGAAAATAAGATAATACCCTGCTACGTGCTGCACTTAATTACCATGCTTCGCATTATTTTCTTACGAACATGATATATTAACAATTTTTTTATCAAACTTTTTAATATTCGGATTCGATAATATGTCACTATTTTATTGTTCCAAATATTTGAAATGAAAATATTTATAAAATAGTTGTAAAAAAAAATTGATAAGAATATATTTCCTTTTTCTGCCTCCTGAGTTTACTTCAATTTTTACTGGGGATATGAGTTTGAGGTCAATAGTCCAGTTTTGTTTGAAAGTTGGTTATGCAAAAAATACTATTATATTAAAATTAATAAAGATTCCTCAACTCACTAGAAAGATGGTTTAAATGACTTTTTAGCTCAATAATAAAAAATATTGTTCATGTGTCTTATTCATTCATTAAGTACGTTTTTAGTGAATTGGTTATACTGGTATTATTATATAAATAGGAATTTTGTATTATTGGTTGTGATTAATATTTGACTTACTACTTGAACACTGTGAGAGAAAAAAAAAAGAACATGCCATTGATTATATCGTATTATAGTGAATTATATCATGTCATTGAATATATCATATTATAGTGAATTATATCATAGCTTTGTACTTTGAAATTCATTAATAATATTTCAATTGAATCACGTTAATTTTGTATGGAATTGATTTTTGTTCTTTCTATATTTAATAAGATTAGAATTTTTTTTATTGTTCATTAGTGTGGTAGATAATTTATAGTGAATTTTCTTAAAGAGTTGTTCTTAATATGATATAAGTTAAATTCTCTTTTGTTTAATTGATAAGTAATAGTATTTTAATATAGATAAATATTATTTTTATTGAAAATAATATAGATGAGTCTAAATCTTATATATAATAAAAATGACAAAGTTATATACATATAAAAAATTATAAATTTATTTTTTTAAAGTAAGTTTATATACAGATAAAAAAATTATAAATTTAATATTTTAAAGTGATATCAAATTTTATTTGAATTGTACTGATATCAATTTATATAATATCAATCACATGCACCCTCAAGAAAAAACGTTATACTCTAATATATATTTTACAAATAGTATATCTTATAATATACATAAAGAATGAATTTAAATAATTTTGTATGAATATTTATTTTTAGTTTAAATATATTATTTAAAATTTGAAAATGATAAAAAAGATGCAGCACACGTAGTTGGTGGTTAATAAAAAGTGATGGTGATGGTGCAGTTAATGAGAGCTGTTAAGGTAGGCTTCATCATTCTCATCATGTGTCTTGGAAAATGGATCATATTAGAAAATTTATGAGATGCTTCTAAACAATACAATATATGATCTCAGTCAATTTTTTAAATCTTATGAGTACATGTATTTTTATCATTTATTAAATTAAAAAAAAAATAGCAATACTCTAACTATATATTATGTAAAATTTATTTTTAGGTGACCTGAATTTAAGTTTATTAAATTCAAAATGAAATGACAGTAATAATACTCAATTATGTATTATTATATATATAGGTGGTGGCAATAGACTATAGAATCTTGTAAATTTTGGGTTGATTGTCCCCATGTAGTGTGGTCCTGTTTAAGTGAAATAAATGTATTTGGTTGTAGTTCGTATCTAAGATCATTAAATGCATTCTCAGAGATAATTCTGGAAAGTGTGTATAAAAAGTGTTCTTCATAACATAACTTATATGTAAAGGAAGTCTAATATAATAGAAACATGCAAATAGAAGTGTATTTTTCTTGAGTTGAATTTATTTTACTTAAATTAAGCATGTAAAAAAATTTACTTTTTTGATAGAAATGTTTGAAGAATTTTAAAAGTACACATTTTCTTTTTACAATATTTATCTTGAATTAAAAGTACATTTTAAATTTAATTCAACATTACAAAACACATTCTAAAATACAAAATTTATATTATATATTATAAATTGATTTTATTTCTAATTAATTCGATATATATATATATATATATATATATATATATATATATATATGGTTAAATATGTTTTGTTCCCTTAATTTTTAGTGAAAATTAGAATTAGTTCCTCTTCAAAACTTTAGTCTAATTTAGTCCCCCAACTTTAGAAATGTATGAATTCAGTCATTTTAACTAAATTTTGTTAGATTTATTTGTTTCAAGAACGTTTCAGGATAGTATTTGGGTTGTTTACACTGTTTAACACATTTTTGCTTAAATGTTAATTGAAAAACGCGTTTGAAACAACAAATCAAATTAACAAAATTTGGTTAAAAAGACTAAATTCATAAATTTTTAAAGTTAGAGGAGTAAATTAGGTCAAAGTTTTGAAAAAAGACTAATTCTAATTTTAACAGACCAAAAACATATTTAACCCTAATATATATATATATATATATATATATATATATATATATATATATATATATATATATATATATATACTTATTTATTTATTTATTTAAACCATGATTATGATATTATGTTAAAAGGTGAATTTAAAATCTAATTTAATTTTATAAAATTAATTTGTAATTTTCACTTAAACTAAAATATATTATAAATTAATCATTGATGGAAAATTTCTAATAATTTCATAATAACTAATTTAAAAATCTATCCTAATATAGAAAAGAAGATATTAAAATAATACTCTGTTTGGTTGACAAACATCCTAAACATTAGTTTTTTAATCATTTAACATTTTTAATTTCTTTTTTTATATTTATTTTGTTGTAACATGTATTATTTTATTATTTTATCCATTTATTTTATATAAGTTACAATATAGATATTTTTATTATTGAATATTCTTCATATTTTAGTATGAAAAATTTAAATTATTATTACTTAATAAATAATATATATATATATATATATATATATATATATTTAAAATGAACCATCAAATATAACTTATATGAAATTCTATAAAGACGGTCTATATAAAATTAGATGGAATTTACAATATACATTAGATGAGTTTAGGAATACATATTATACTGATTTATCTATATATTACTTAGACAAGTATTTTGTGCATAAAACATAAAAATAGTTTATTATATGTATTAATTAGACGAGTCTAAGAATACACACGAAGTGAGTCTATTCATACACTAAATGAGTCTTGCAACACACATTAAATGTATTTGTCCATACACTGATTAAATGAGTCTAGAAATATTCTTTAGACAATTTTATCCATACATATATTATGAGTTTATTAATACACATTAGATAGCTCTACCTATTCTTTTATTAGACATGTTTTGTAATACACATAAGTATATATACATATTGATTAGATAAGTCTAACATTAGATATTAGATGAATCTGTCAATGCATTGATTATACGAGTGTAAGAATATACATTCAACCAATATAATCATACACTTATTTGTATCTATAACCAATATATTTAATATATTTTTACATAATCTATTTTTTATATTTTTATATTTTACTTTATATTTTTTTACATATTATATCTTTTTTAAATTTATAAATAATTTTTCATACTAATTTAATTTAAAAGTTAACTATAAATTTAAAAATATTTTTATTTTCTTCTCAATTTTTAAATATCTTTTAATGTAATATATATTTATTAACATAAAAAAACACATAAAGAATAAAGAATAAAGAATAGTAAACACAAATGTAAAAGTAATATAATACTAAAAAAAATGTACATCAACGCTTCTAAATCAAGTTAATACCTCGGGAAAAGAATCTGTTGTGTTTAACCATCATTAGTCATTATTTTGAGATTGCAATAAAGTTTGCGGTTCAGAAGAGTGACGCGTAGTACTAGCCCATCTGGACAACCATTATTAGCATAAATGTTTGACAATGACACCAGAATGGTGCAAAGTAATTCCACTTATTATTTTACCACTTTATCATTCTCATTCTTCCTTATTTTTAAATTCAATTTTTATATTTTAGACCAAGAAATAACTTTAACTTCGTTATATATAAATTTAGTTATTACACCAGCATCTAATTAGAAATCGTCATGTGAAACAATGTTACATTTTACTGTGATTTTCATGAAAGTCGTACTAATAATAAATTCTGTTAATAATTAATGGTGTAACATGTTTCACATTGACAATATATGAATTCTAAAATTATAATGTATTAAAAGTATTATATATAGATATATTTGTTCCCCTACTATAATAATGGATGCGTGGAAGTAAAACAGGTTTAGGCAAAAGCCTAGCAATTAAAACTACAACTATATATATGAGAGCTGTAGGCATCCCAACATCATCTAAGAATGAGAGTTGCATTAAATAGAAGCATTGTCATCACCTTCTACACACTCACACACACTGCTGAGATAAGAATCCAGCAACGTCACCACTGTTTCAATACTTATTCCAAAGAGAGAAAGCTCAGTTTTATATTGCCCATAAGGAAACATTTATTAGAAAGGAAAGGATGACAGTTTTCTTAATGTCTTTTCTAAATTTTTTTTTTTGTTATTGGTTAATTATATTAGAAAGAAGAAAGTTATTGGGCATTTTGTAAATTTTCAATAAATTTAATAGAATGTGTTGAATAAGAATGTATTATAAAAAGTCTATGCAAGTTAAGTTTCTATAACAAACTGTAAAAAAGAAAAAAAAAAAAATAGGCTACTTTATTTTATCAGTTAAAAATATTTTATGTATAAATTAATTTATATGATTTTTTTTTCCTTCAAATTTGTATAGAAATGGAAATTCAATCACTAAAATTATCATAACACTCAGAATCACATATTCACACTCAATATATCTTAGTGTTTTTATATAGAAATTTAGTAGATTTTGTCACTTATCAAACATGACCCCGTATATGTGAAATAACACAGGCTTGGTTCAAGTGATGTCACCACACTCAAACACAAATCTTCGAAGTCGATCATTTAAATGTATATATATGTTTAAAATATAATTGTATTAAATCAATTTTCAATGAATGTAAATTAATTAAAAATAGTTTTGTTTATAAATGACGGAAGCAGTATTAATAATGATTTTATCTTGTGATTATAGTTGTATTGTGATTAATGAAATTAGGGACAAATATTGCCTAATGTGACGGGTAAAAATGAATGTACGTTAGGAGGCAGTCAGCTGCAACACAGCTACGAGATAGATTTAACCGAAAATGTCAGTTCTTTCTGAAACAGAAACAAACAGTTTAAAACAAAACTGAATAGTGTGTTAAACCTATCAAGCAGGTAAATGCAGCTGACTATCAGCGTATATATATATATATATATATATATATATATATATATATGTAACAACGACAAAAATTACCTGCAACTGCTTAGCAAAAATAAAAAACATCATTTCAGACTGAGAACCTGATCACTGGAAGATGTGCAGCTTAAATATTTGAATAAGAGGAGTCGCAGACTTAGAAATCCAGAACTCGCTTTTGCTTCAACAACTACTACAAAAATAAATTTACAATGCAGTTGTTGAGAGAGAATGTTCTACGACCCCATGAATACAAAGTGCTCACTCAAGAATTACAGAATGATCATGATCACTGTATAAATGATAGATCCTCATCCAAACTCTCCGCACCCATCCGGTCCTTGTGGAGATTTTACTAACCTTAATGGATTTTCAAGAAGCACTACCATTTTTGAGTAGTCAAGTAGCCCCGGGTGAAAAGCCTCTTCACTTCCTTCCAACACAAACATAACAGTCAGTTCTTCCTCGATCAATTGTTTGACCTATGATGCAGTTGGTACCAATTTTGGATCATCTGATGTAAGATTCTTTTGGGTCCTTGTTACTGCTTTTCCTGTGAGCAAACCATATAGGCATGCTTAGAGCATCATTATACATTTTTTCATGGTAGGAGAAGCAAAGGAAAAACAATGAAAGCAAAACGAGGGGGACATAGTAACAATATTGATTTTGATACAATGAATACTGACCTTCATCTTTCCCCATTTTCCTTCTGCTGCGCCATAGAAGTCGTATGGGTGTTCCAGAAAAACCTGCGTCTGCACGCAGCTGCCTCTCCATATACCGCCTGTAAGTCTCGGGAAAAAGTTTTGCATCATTGACGAAGAACACAAATGTTGGTGGCCTTATAGCAGCCTGCAAGAAGAGATCCCATTAGACTATAAAGTAATTAAACGTTTTATTTTTGTGAGTACATAAAAGTATAACCAAAGGAGCTATTGAGTATTCCTTCCGCACTATTCATTTCAATCATTCTAGTAACAAATGTTTGCTAATAGAATATATTATTCATTACAAAAACTAACATGTCCCGGCCCTAGAAGGCTCCTCACTATGCCAATAAGGGAGCAATGTGCGTAGTCCTACCGGCATATGCAAAAGAGGCTATTTCCAAATTCAAACTCATGCATGACCAATAGGTCAACAAGGCACAACATCCTAATAAATGCAATGGGAAAATCTCTATCATGAACAATAATAAAATGATATAACAAGAATTGATCCAAACATTCCCAGGAAACTAAAAGACAAAATAAAAAACTATTAACTAACATCATAACATGATACAAATACCTGAGTGCAATAGTAAACACGCCCTCTTTTTCCACCACGTGTCCTAGGAGGAGGCTTAAAAGCTACTGCTTCCAGAACTACTTGATTTAATATAGAAGTGCCAAGTCTTCTAGATCTTTCCTTTTCAACTTCACTAGCTGCAACAATAATCCTATTGGGCAAAACAACAATAAGCAATCAACTGTCCACTTAGGAGATCAATTCCAACGAAAATTATCAAACCTGAATAAGTAATAAGTTCAATATATGACACCTTGTGTCTACATCCAAGAAAAATTATTTACAACTAAAATTTATCTGTGACAAATAATTTGCTACATCCAGAAAAAACAAAAGCTAATCCATATCCAAATAAAAATTATTCTGAAAAGAGCCAGCTTCTCAAGTCCATTCCTATGTGCATTGCTCAAGCTCAAGAAATGACCAAGAACTTTTTTACTACACATCAAGAAACAACAGTACACACAAAATTGTACAGAATCATCATCGGCCAATAATGTGACTACTACTTGAGATCTACCAAAATCCTCTGCCTTACAACAGATAAGTTCAACAAAAATATATGAAGCATGACCTCCTCATTCACCACGGGAGATACAAGTTGATATTTATTGCACATCCCCATGAAATAAAACTTGTTTTAAAAGGAAAGTTGGAGGAATTCAAAGCATGGAATTAGCATGCTACAGAGCAAAAATCAATAGTTTTCCAGATAAAACATACTTGTCAACACTGTGACCAGCTATAGCAGTAGAATAAACAATTGGAGCCCAATCAAGTGAACGAAGCTTCTCCCTGACATCTTCCTCATAGTGTAATGCAGTCTGCTGCTTTTTATTTGGTATCGTATCCCACTTGTTTACAACTATCACACAACCTTTTCCTTCTTTTTCTATCCTCTCAGCTATCTTGTAGTCCTTCAAAAGACATTTAAATAGTTTAAGTAGGGGAAAAGCATACATTAAACAACTAGTATCCCATTTACCTCCAGCCTGCAGCATTACTTTATTATAACCAGAAGAAAGACAATATAGTTTTCATGCCACAAACAAAAGAATTCAGTGGGAACCTGTTCTGTGATACAAGCCATGGCCTCAATGACAAGAGCAACAACATCAGATCGACGAATAGCACGAAATGCTCGATTCACTGACAAAGCCTCTGTTGTACTCCCAGCTGATACTATGGCTGCTCTTTTCCTGATTCCAGCAGTATCAATAAGTTGGAACTTCTACAGAAAAGAAAATAACAAAATAATTATTGTGCTTTCTCAAAATAATAAAAGATTACCGAGTCATTATGACAATCTACAGCCTTAAATTGTGGTTGGAAAAGCCTTATAACTAACTAGTCGTTCAAAATTTTCACCTTTTTGAGAAATAATAAATTTAGACCTAACTCAACCTTAACTAACATACAAAATGAAATTTGTACCAATTTATATATTATAATTTGATCATACCATACCATCTTAAAAAGAATGAATTTTAGACCTAATTTAATCTCGCAAAATTAACTTATGCGGTGACATTTGTATCCATTTATAAACAATAATTTAGTCATATTTGAGGTCGATGTGACATTTTAAACAATTCTACAAAAATTTACTAAAACATTTGAATTAAGACCTGATTTTTTTGTGGTGCTACATGCATCAAGTGTTTACTGGTTAGTCAACAAAAGAATCACACCTGTCCATCTGGACCAGTAAATTCAGTATCAATAGCATCACGAGTAGTGCCACTGATGGGGCTAACTATTGTTCTGTCCTCACCAACCAGTGCATTCAAAATGCTACTTTTGCCAACATTCGGTCTACCAACAATTGAAATTGCAGGAACATAATCTTCTTCTTCATCAAGAATATTTGATTCCTATAGTTCACCATAAAGTAAAGTATAAATTGAAAAATTAAGGGTCTCAGAAATAAGAATAAATATTAAGATCCTAAATTGTATAGAGATCAACAATAATACCACCTCAATCTAATCGCTTAGCATCAGTTGGTGATGCAAAGTATAGTCAAATCAACTTGCTTGCAACGTTATAAGTACAAAATAAAACCCAAATTTACCAATTGTCAATGATATAACAGAAGAGAATGCAACGTATATAGAAACAAACCTCAACTTTCTGTAAGCCAGAACAAACAAGGTCAAGAAGCTCTCCAGTTCCAGTCCCTGAGATTGCTGATATTGGAAGTGGTTCAAATCTGATGTAGTAACCACAACAGAACAACACTTGCTGATTAAAATATAAACACTTAGAAAGATCAGTGAATAATATGATGGGTTGGGGGGAAGTGATTTAGAAATTATCAAGGATATTTTTGTTGATCTCGTATACTTTTAATATGATGTAATCCTGAACATCTTTATGATTGCTAAAAGATCCATCTCATCCAGAGAAATTAAGTTTCTTTATAAATGTGTACTTGTTATATCTTATTCGCATCAATAATAGAATATGCATAACAACATATATTTTATACCTGACCGTGGTTATTTACTCTAAATTACTCACATGTGAACCAATAAGAGGAATAAGAAGTTGCACATGGTAAAAAAAAAATAAAGTAGATTGAAATAAAGAAAGGGTGGTTCTGTAACATAATTGGGGTTAAAGCGAATATTCACATCTATCTAACCAAACTTCGTTTAACACCACAACAACACATCATAATTAAAAGATCGGCTTACTACCACCTAAACTGTATACTTATTGAAAGAGTTAACTGCTTTTGGTTAGTTTAACCACTTAAGTTATCTGATTCCCCTTAGTGGTCATTGAATTTAATCTAACTGCTTTTGGTTAGTTAACCACTCAAGTATCAATAACACCTTTGACCTCAATACAAATAAGTAATTTTTGTTGAGGCACATTCAAAATCATAACCGTGAATTTCCAAAAGTAATCATGCTATAGATGTTCTTGGACTAGATCTTCATGCCATGAAAACATCAGATTACAAACATTATTTATAAACCGGTTAAATGTCCTGACCATTTTCCACTGTTTTTGGCCACACTTTAGGCATGCAATATTCACCCACTCAGGAGTGCATCCTCACAGAAATAGCTTACCCAAGGGACCAAAATTCAGATGCCTGCATAATTCTTTTGCGAGGAGATTCACACTTGTTAACTGCGAGAATAACATATTTATCTGAGTAGTTTTTACGTAGCCAATCAGCAATCTCCTCATCAGCTGCTGTTAGTCCAGCCTGTTCAACATATGTGTCATTACTGCCTTTGGATCATGATTTGGAGCGCTATATGAAACAGTTGGTATATCATGCTTTTAAAATAGGTATTGAAACAACAAAATTAGATTGCCCCATTTTGATGGTGTATAATTGTCAGCTGTAGCCAGATCGCACCATTATAGGAACCAAGTTATATAACAAGAGAAATAAACTGGTTCCAATATGTATCACGATCATAATAAAATTCCTCTATATAGTGGAATTAGAGAAATCAAACAGAGAAATAGTACCGGATAGAAATAATCTCCATACAAATATGGAATAACCACTAGTGGGACTTTCCCAACACACTCATCCACAGATACCTATCAAACCAGGCAAGCCTATCAGAATAGGCAACTACCGTATCAAATTTCATCTTAAAACTGACTGGCATTAAGTAAAGTTGTCTAATAGATATATAAGTGGCACCCAAAATATTGACGCAGGAGATGCGAGACTTCCCAGCTAAGCACCAGCTTTTACTCAAAATCAACACCCACAACCTCAGAATAATTTTCAACCTTTTATTTGGTACCATCCATCTTCATATACATATTTTCTCTCTCTCTTTCTTCGCACCACCCTCAGTTTATGTAACCCTCTTTTGCAAACGTGGCGTATGGGCATAAGGCACCGTGAATACCCAAAGCAGAAAAATGCGGCTAAAGACAAGGAAAATTAAAAGACATCACATACAAAATACCTGACCATCGACCAGGAAAATAATAACAGATGATTCTTCCACAGCTGCAGTTGCTTGTCTCTCGATCATTGAGGGCATCCTGGCAACAGCTGCTTCTCTAACAGCAAGTGGAATACCATCCATACCAATGGTAGTAGTAATAGCCAGCTCTTCCATAACAGTAGCTTGTGACTTTGAAACAGTGATAACCCCGCCTGTGTCCACTACCATGAACTCATGCTCTCCCCAATACGATCGACCATATAAACGATCCCTGGTAACCCCAGGTTCATCAACTACAATAGCCCTGTTTCCCTACAATTTAAGCATCAAAGAGGAGAATATTATAACGAATCAATTTCCACATTCAGGTTTTGGATGCATCAGAATTTCCAATGTTATATCCCTAAAACACGAAAACATAAAGAAAAAACAAAGTTTAGAGAAATCTTCAATACCCCAACAAGACGATTAAATAATGCTGACTTGCCAACATTTGGCCTTCCAACAATTGCAACCCTTTGGAGAAGATTGTCCGGGATCTGCCATTCAAATTAGACGAGTTTCAGTAAGTGTCTCGTTTACTTCAATCTCTTTAAAAGAAATACTGCTAACTAGTTACAAACAATAAAGAAAAAGTATCTTGTTCATAGCTACTGTGACTCACATCTAAGCTGGAGAATGTCGTAAATTCAAGCCTGAGTGACAAATCTCCCGATTCATATAACTAAAAAAAGACTCGTTGCTTGAATTCTTTGGCATTGTGTAGAGTTCCAGAACTTGCCAAAGTACATTATCGTTGTAATATATAGGCTTAGTTACCTTCTTTTATCTTTTTTATTTTATTCAGTTGATCCTTCTATTAATTAAAAAAATCAACCAAATCTCTCCATTTTAAAAATGCAACAATGTGCGTTTGAAATTTGAGGTGGTTAGTTTTATAAATTATTATTATAGATTGATTATAAATTGTATTACGCCTAAATTAAAACAGTGAATATTTTATTAGTAATGAAACCTAATTGAATAAAATAAACAAACAGTGGAATAAAAAGTTAATTAAACCTTATATATATGTATGTGTGTATTTAACAACAAAAACTTAATTATACACTAACAGATTTTGTTCTACGTGTACTCCTCCTGCGGGATTGAGCTGTTTCCTTGCGATCATTTTTCTCCTCGTCTTCTGAATTCAAAAAGCCATAGAGATGGTCATTGAAATCTCACTGCAAAGTGAAGCAAAAACGAATAAAAATATGTATGTATTCACCGATGCTCAGAACTTGAGACAGAGAGTTTGAATAAGCTTGGGCTGCGTCCTTTGCTTCTTGCTCGAGGGCGATGACATCGAGCTCATCCAGTTCTTCTAATTCTTCTTCATCATCGACACTGCCGGAGAATTTGCCGACGGTAGAGCGCAGGACGGAGCGAGATAGGGAGCGGCGAGTGAGCTTCGGGCGAGAAAGGCTTGAAGAGAAGAAGGGAAGAGATTTGGGGAATGGAGAAATGGGTTTTAGGGTTTTAGCAAGAGTGTAAGAGATGGGTGGTAGTGTCAGAGTGCGTGCCATGGCATAGATTGGCAAGTAACTATATCTCAATTATCAGGATTCAACATTTGGCGGGGTTTATCTCTATTCTGCTTTCCTCACCCCAAATATCTTATTCCGTACACACGTCTTTTTTTTTTCTTTTCAATATTTCCAATTAAATTTGGAGTTTAATTTTATCAATTAAAGAAATCTTGTAATAAAAAATTAAGGTGCTGTTGTTTCTGGGTGATTTAACAAAAATTAAGTGTGATGATATTAGATAGGAGTTTTAATTTTCTGATTTGTTGAATATATTAACCATTTTTCACTCATCATATAATTACAACATGAATCATGAGTCGTACGAATATAAAATGACAGTCTATATATATAGTATACAGAGTGAGAATAAATAATGAAATGGGACTAGAGATGTTTTCATATATAATTTTGAACATTTGCAGAAAGTTGTAAAATATATTTTTAAATACCGGAATACCAAATAAAAATTAACACTAACATTGTAATTGCATCAACTTGCAAATTCTAGTTTTTAATTTATATCAATTCTTATAAAAATTATACTAAAGATAATTTATTATATTATTCAATTATTTTAAAATTTTCTCCCTCGTCAATAAAATATACTACAAAACATTAGACTTATTTCTCTTTATTCTATATTTTTCTCTTAATATTAAGAATTATACTTCTCAATCTCTTTCCTTTTCCTTTTCCATTTTCAACTTTATCCACAATCCGATCCAATAGTGTGGAAGCCACTATTTTGTCGCCTATCTTACATTCGTATTTCAACTTAAATACCCATCATTCCCAACAAAAACTACTTCCTAAACATTTGTATAAAATGTTACAGAACCAAAGCTCAAAATATAAACTTAACGTTTAGCAGTAACATTTTGTAGCCAATTGAAAAGGGAATATGGAAGCTGCATGTCTGCCTGCTTTGTTCAGCGTCAACAACTCAAGAATTTTTATGACCTTACGATATTTTACTTGCTAACTCGGCAGGATCACATACTTCTTGCGGGCTATCTGGTTTAACTTTTATTTTTACTGGATTCCCAAGCATTGATTTATCTTCCATTCTAGCAATTTCTAAAGCTTTTGTACAAACTGGAAAACTATGATCATCCCAAAACTCCAAAATCACACCAGAACCTAAGCATCTTCTTCCCTCATAAAAGGCCGCAAACTGCCCAGCTGCTAGGCCTTGATCATCTTCAGATATGCGGACAACTGCAGAGTGACCTTCGCCATCTCCTTCCACTTCCATTTGTAAGCTACAATCATAGAATCCAGGACCATGTCTCACCTGAAAAGGTCAAGATATCATAAATCAGAACTACAAAAATGAGAAACTGTTTTAAATAACAGGAAAGAGAATTTTATCTTCAAGTACCACCTTGCACTGTAGCTGACTTGTCTGGCCTGGGGGCACCTCACTAAGCCATTTAAAAGAGCCAACACGGAATACACGCCTCCTTTTGTCAAAGGAAAAGTAATTTCTTGAGACAAAAACTACATTGTTTTTAACATCCTTCTCGACAACATACCTGCATAAGACAAAAAAAATGGGATGATTTTTTTTTTTAATACAAGCCCAAATATGACATCTGGACAGGAATACATTGAAAGATTTTTTTTTTCAAATTATTCAATGTGGAGAAAATAATCGAGATAATGATCGAAAAAATTGAACAATGCAAATCGTATTAATAATCTAATATTTCTGCACCTACAACGTGAATATATCTTCAATACAAAATGATTTGTATGATTACATGATTGGAACTTATCACATAAATACAACTAATGTTAGAAAGAAACACCAAGATAACAAACCATGGACCTCCAGGTAGTCGTAGACCCTGACGCTGACCAATAGTATAAAACCAGAATCCTCGATGTTTCCCAAGGAAATCCCCTGTCTCAGCCTCCAGTATGATACCTTCTCTTTCCCCAATATGTCTTGCAACAAATTCACTGAATCTTATCTATAACTCAAAAAGTGAACAGAAACAGAAACAAGAAATCAAACTTCTACACTTGCTCCCAAACAAATATGGCATCATTGATTTTCTAAAATAGAAAATTAAAGAATGGTTATCATAATTCATATGGACATTGCCGTAAGTCTCACTTCATTTATATTTTAATCTTTACCTTTTAGAACCTCTAAAAGCTCAAGAGTGATTTGTAAATACTTCTCATAACCAAGAAATAGAAATGATGTAAGGAGCTGTTCACTGCACGTACCTTGCCCAGAAAGCATATTCCTTGGGAATCCTTTCTATCCTTATTTGGTAAATCAAATTTTGTCGCAAGCCTGCGAACTTCATCCTGCAGATGACGGGGCAGTAGATGAAAAATAGATTAATATTTCTTCAAAACAACATGTAGTGCTACAGAAAATGATAACGTGATAGCTTTTATAAATGATTTACTTCAAAAATGCATCCAAATATCAACCTACAATTAAGGGCACTAAAAAACCTATGTAATAAATACATTCAGAAAATTTCATGCCCAAATTCTCATGTCAGCCATCATAGAAAAAAAGATAGCAATTGTCTTTTAAATGCACAAGATGGAAAAGGAAAAAACTTCATATAGAGCAAGATAATTTGTTGGCCCGTACTAATGGTTACTGAAGTGCAGCATCCAAATTTAAATCCCAAACAACAATTAAAGGCACACAAATTTAATTAATATATTCTGACTGCATACTGCCTGAGTTCTGAAGATAGACATCAAAAAGTGATTGAATTGCAGACAAAATTAAACACAATTCAAGCATTGAAAATGATTAAAATTCACAACAAACCTTGGGAATACAACCCAGTGGAAAAAGAAGTTGCTTCAGCTGGGATTGTGAAAGGTGTGAAAGGAAGTATGTTTGATCCTTTACCTAAAATTCCAAAAGCACATTAAGGTCTGATAGAATGTGAACTGCAGTGTATAGAAGAAATATATTTTGCAGAGAATGCAAACTTGCAAACAGAGAGTAAAGAGAGAATGAAACTAATTGTTGATATTTTTCAAAGGGTTCAACAAGTACATTATATACAGGCAACATCTAGTCAGGTGCATAATACATGCACAGACCAAAAGTAGTGTAACAGAAAGTTGGTACAGATTGAATAGCAAACTATCAAATCAGATTCTAACATGATCAAAAACTTATCAGAAACTTATATACACAAACAAGATCTACCAGTATGTATTTTCCCGCATAATAAATGGGAAAGTAGAGAAATATGCAAAACTTAATACTGATCATTGAGATTCTCCAGACAGTGCTGAAAGTACCCAAATATATCACCTACATATAATAATAGACAAACAGAACCAAGATTCATGAGTACCATGTCTTGTGATAATTCTAGAACAGAAGGCTCATTCATGCCATCAGCACAAGGGTGGATAACATTTGCATAATGCCCAGAGGCAACATAGTCAAAGCCCATGCCACCAATAGCATCCAAGAACGCACCTAACAAAAAATATTTTATCAATGAAACAGAAAGAAAGTACGCGAAACATACTACAACAAGCTCAGGTTGGGTTTATTGAATAGGACTGAATGTATACCAAACTTTATTCTTGTATTGCAAAGAACGTCGGGGTTAGGAGTTCGGCCACTACTGTACTCTTCAATGAGGTAAGAAACCTGATATACAAGTAATAGTCAAACACGAGGCAGAAGATACCTACACTATTGCAACTTCCATTTTAGTCTTGTCTAGATAAACTTATTAGTAAACACTTGTAAAAGAAAAGAGTAAGGTAAAATGAATTAAACTTCTCCCATGAGTTAAAATTAAGTAAGCTGTTAATTAATTTATAGAAATTCTCGCATTTAACTGTCCTATAAGTTTGTTATAAGTTATACATGAACTAATTTTATGTTAAGGAAAAAACAAATAGCTTATAATTATAAGTTATACTGATCATTGAAGATTCCCATTAAACGGAAAGTGAATAAATATTGGACAAAAATAGCTGAATCGTCCAGCATACCACATTGTTCCAGTATTCATCAGTTAAATGAACAACTTCTAACGGTACAGCAACCTGCAAATAGAAACATAAACACCATATGCACTTCCATTACTAATGTTCTGATCAGCAAAATACACAACAAAGGCGTTGATAAGAAAGCGACCTGACTACAAACAGCTTTGGCATACTTCAAATCCTCTTCCCAGGGGCACTCAGACCAAAAGTTCTCGAAATCTTCCTACAGAAAACCACGCGTGAGAAAGCAACAGCAGTAAAATCGATCACGCAATTCAATTTTAAAGCGAAGAATGAAGGCGTACTTGGAACCATATCTTGAGGTAGAAAGCGGTGCAGGAATGGCCGGCGGCGTGGAGCAGCCGCAGAGCGACGCTGCTATCAACGCCCCCGCTAACGAGAATGGCGACTCGGAGGGGCGAATTCTGCGGTAAGGAGCACCGGAGGTAGCTATGCAAGTCGGCGGAGAGAGGAAGCGAGGTGTGAGCAACGGCGGAAGAAGAAGGTCGACAGAAAAGCCTGAAGGTGCGACATGGAGGCCTAGGGTTCAGAGTGTGGAACTGTTGCTGTTGGTATGTAAAGGCAGTTAGTGGCAGAGAAGCCATTGGCTTCAGATTCCATCGCACAGCCACCCTCAACATCACTTACACATATCTCCTCATCCGTCTAGCGTTTCGTCAGAATAAAACGTTTCAGGAAACACATTTGTTCCTGGTTTTTCCTTTTCTATTTTTTATTTTGTTTGAATTTTGAAGAATTTTGTCCTAATGTTCTTTCTAATCAATTATTTATTTATTTCGTTGTTCACTTAATTGTTAAGAATTAAATGTCGTTTTATTCTTTAAATTATCATATTTTCGTCTCTCTTTGAAATCATTTTCATCCATTCCTTTTTAAAAAAGTCTCATATGTATGGGTTATTAGTATTTAAAGTAATACGTGTAATTTTATATTTAAGGGCAATGTTATAACTATCTAATTTTAAACTTAAATAAATAAAATTATAAACATTTAAACTTTAATGCATAAAATATGGATTTAAAATTGGGTAATACAATCACTTTTTTATTTTAAATTATAAATCCAAATTAGTTTTGATTTACCCAATATAAATTTATAATTTGAAACAATATTATAATTTATTTGTACAAACATAATTCAATATTTCACATTTTACTTTTAAAATTAAAAAAAAATAAATTATGGTTAAATATGTTTTTAGTTCCTATATTTTGGACAATTTTGGTTTTAGTCCATTTTTAAACTAAGGTACAATTTAGTTCTTTAGAAAATTCTGGTTTTAGTCATTTTTACCAAATTTTTTTAATTTTATTTATTGTTTCAAGCACGTTTCATTATAACATTTGGATTGTTTACACTGTTTGACACATTTTTGCTTAAATGTTAACTGAAAACGCGTTTGAAACAACAAATAAAATTAAAAAATAATTGGTAAAAAAGACTAAAACCAGAGTTTTGTAAAATTGAGAAAAATAGACTAAAACTAAAATTGTCTCAAAGTATAGGAACTAAAAATATATTTAACCCAATAAATCATGACAAACAAGATCTTACTTTAAATTATATTTGTAAATATATATATATATATATATATATATATATATTATTCTTAAAAAAATACACTCTTTATGATTTTTCTGCATTGTTTATGCTTAATATTTTTAGTAATCTACTATAGATATTTCTACATAGTCTATTCCTAATACTTTTTCTACATTTTCGTACATGCTCCGTTATTTTGTATTATTATGTCTTCAAATTTTAAAAGTAAAGTTATACCTATGTTACTATTAGTGTGAAATTAGATATAGTTGTAAATAAGCACGTAAAAAATATTGTACTAAATATGCATTAAACATTAAATATCAATACATAGACAAATTTCATTATTATAACAAATTGCAATCTGCATACACTCTCAATAAATACAGATCTTAATATAATTTACATTAAAAATGACTTTCTTTATTTAATTACTATATTAACATTTTTATTGGATTCAAACATTATAATTAAATCACTTACACAAATTTTATTTTTAAATTTAATTTTAAAAAACTAATAAAAAAGATTACAGCCCGTATATTTCATAAAGGAAAGAACATCGAATATCTTATTTACATTAAATTATAATTTGTTTTTAGTTTTTATTCAATAAAAACAAAGAAAAAATAGCAAAACCAGCTTTCTCGAAACCAGATAAAATATATTTAGTTTCTTTAAAATTTTCAACAAATTATTAGTTTAATTTTCACACTGTTAATTAAATTTCATATTCTTTTTAATCATCTATCTATAAATGACAAATGATAGTAAATATCATAATGATAATTTTCACGTTATCAATTATCTAAAAATCATTTCAAATATTCCTTTGAAATTAATATCATAAAAATACAAGAAAAAGTTTCATATATTCCTATGATTTTTTAAGATATTATCATAAAAATACACAAAACCATATGTATAATAATAAATTAAATTTAAAAAGTTTTTATGACACATTATATTCTACTCAAATTCTTGAAGTAGTTATTAAAAGATATAAAATTGTATCATTATTTACGATCAGATAATACAATAAAAAAAGGTTGGGCTGATACTTATAAAAATTAAAATTGGGCCTTGTTGAGCCCGTTTTCATGTGCAACCGACATTGTGTCACCTTCTCCAAAATAAAACCCTCGTTCTACCTTGTGTATATGTTTGAGACTGTGTGCAGCCTCCAACCAAAACAGAGTCTAGAAGATCGCAACACCTTCTGTGCCGCATACGACACAAACCCTAGAAGCGAACCTGTTTTAGGGTAAGTCTATTCTTGCTAAGTATTTGTCACTCGCCTATCGCCCCGTTTTCCATGCACTGTCTTATTGATTTCTCAGAATTGTTCATGGGGTCTCAGGTTTAAATGTTCGATTGAGTTTATGATGTGTTCTTCTTTGGGTTTAATAAGATTATTTTTGGCTGCTATTATTCGTTCTAAATTTGATTGTGTTCATCTAAATTGTATAATGGTATATTTAGCATATATTTACAGGTAGTGTTGTTTTCTGAATGAAAATTGATGTTTGTTTTACCCGTCTTTTGTTTATCTTTTGTAGCCCCTTTTTGTTTCAACGATTTTTATTTTTATTTTTTTGATTTTGTTATACTTTTTTGTGGCAGGAAGTTTGATAGGGTGCGATGGTTCAGTATAATTTTAAGAAGATTACTGTGGTGCCAAATGGGAAGGATTTCGTTGATATCATCCTCTCTCGTACCCAGCGGCAGACACCGACTGTTGTGCACAAGGGATATGCAATTTCGCGGCTCCGCCAATTCTACATGCGCAAGGTGAAGTACACTCAGCAGAATTTTTATGATAAGCTCTCTACCATAATTGATGAGTTCCCCAGGCTTGATGATATTCATCCCTTCTATGGGGATCTCCTCCATGTGCTCTACAACAAAGACCATTACAAGCTTGCACTTGGACAAATCAACACTGCTAGGAATCTTATCAGTAAGATTGCCAAAGACTATGTGAAATTGCTGAAGTACGGTGACTCACTGTATCGATGCAAGTGTCTTAAGGTGGCTGCTCTTGGCCGCATGTGCACCGTGATCAAGAGGATTGGCCCGAGTTTGGCTTATCTAGAACAAGTCAGACAGCACATGGCTAGGCTTCCTTCGATTGATCCTAATACAAGGACTGTCTTGATCTGTGGATATCCAAATGTTGGAAAGAGCTCGTTTATTAACAAAATTACAAGAGCTGATGTCGATGTCCAGCCCTATGCTTTCACTACAAAGTCTCTCTTTGTTGGTCACACAGATTATAAATACCTGAGGTACCAAGTAATTGATACACCAGGGATTCTGGACAGGCCGTTTGAAGATCGTAATATTATTGAGATGTGCAGTATCACTGCTCTAGCACATTTGAGAGCGGCAATATTGTTTTTCTTGGATATTTCTGGGTCTTGTGGTTACAGTATTGCTCAGCAGGCCGCTCTGTTTCACAGCATCAAGTCCTTGTTCATGAACAAGCCACTGATCATAGTTTGCAACAAGACTGACTTGCAACCGCTGGATGGGATATCGGAGGAAGATATGAAGTTGGTTACGGAGATGAAAGCTGAAGCCATGAAGACTATAGTTGGTCAAGGAGGTGAGGCAACAAATGACGACGGTGTATTGTTGACCATGAGCACTTTGACAGAAGAAGGGGTAATTGCTGTAAAAAATGCAGCATGTGAAAGGTTATTGAATCAGAGGGTAGAAATAAAGATGAAATCAAAGAAAATGAATGACTGCTTGAATAGGTTTCATGTTGCACTACCAAAGCCTCGTGACCAGAAGGAAAGACCATCATGTATTCCTGCAGCAGTTTTAGAAGCTAAAGCTAAGGAAGCCGCTGAGAAGGAAAAGAGAAAAACTGAAAAGGATCTCGAGGATGAGAATGGTGGGGCTGGTGTATACTCAATGAATTTGCGAAAGAGTTACATTTTAGCCAATGATGAATGGAAAGAGGATGTACTGCCTGAAATCTTGGATGGACACAATGTTTATGATTTCATCGATCCTGATATTCTTCATAGGGTTGAAGAGTTGGAAAGAGAAGAAGGGATGAGAGAGGCAGAAGCTGAGGATGATGATTTTGAGATTGATGGATCTGAGTTGACTCCTGAACAGAAAGAAGCTTTAGCCGAGATTAGGAAAAAGAAAAGCTTGCTCATCCAGCAGCACAGGATTAAAAAGAGCAATGCAGAGAGTAGGCCAACTGTTCCTAGAAAGTTTGACAAGGACAAACAGTTCACGTCAGAGAGAATGGGAAGACAGCTGTCATCTTTGGGGCTTGATCCCACTTTGGCAATTAAGAGAATGCGCAGCAGATCTGTCTCTACAAGAGGACGGAAAAGGGAGAGATCACCTGAAAGAGGTGCAGATGGCCGAGATGGTATGGATATTGATGGAGATACGCCTAGCAAAAAACAGCGACTGAGTAGATCACTGTCACGGTCTAGGTCACTGTCACGCCCACCACATGAAGTTGTGCCTGGTGAAGGTTTCAAGGATTCTGCTCAAAAGGTCAAGGCAATTAAACTTGCAAAGAAATCTGTCAAGAAGAGAAACAAGGATGCTCGTCGTGGAGAAGCTGATAGAGTCATACCTACTCTGAAGCCCAAGCACTTGTATTCTGGGAAGCGCTCAACTGGCAAAACTGATAGACGCTAGGACTGGTATGTTTTCGCGTGTGCACATCTTGCCTTATTTATGATGTTTGAAGTTTTACTAATTGCTCGTGTTTCAAGCACTTGAATGCTGATTTTTGTCTGTGATGAGTTCTCACCTTTTTTATTGATTCATAGGAATTGAATTGTAGCTGATTTTTCTAGCTAGAAATTTAAGAGTGACCTAATTATAAATATACAAGTTTTGTTGTTTTTTATATGATTAATTTCAGATTCATATCTCACACAAACTAATTTTTGTCTGCAGGGGATGCAGTTTTCTGCAATTTAGAGGGGCATTTGTTGTCATTTTTCTGCAGCTGCCTAAAGTTTTGTTGTTTCATTTATTAGTTTTCGTTGGAGTTTAAGGTGCCATGATGGCAACTGAGTTAAGTTTACATTATACTGTTTGTCTCATTTTATCATTACTGTTATTGAACTTGCTATTATGTAAGTTGCAGCATTATAGCTTACTTTGCTGTTATTTATTTATTTGGTTCAATTTTGGAGACATGTATGAAAGAGGTACTGTTTAAATTGCTTGAGTCGCAACAGAGTTTTGTTTCATATGTATTTACATGCTCAAACAATTGAGCATCTGTTTCATGTGCTTCAACCTTGAGTGCTGCTATTGGAAGGTTTCTTTAGTTTATTGAGTCGTTCATCTAAAATTTCCTATTTGTAGGGTATTATGTTCTAGTCTTGCGCGGGACTGGAACTAGTACAAAAAAGTGCTTATAATGGTCTCAATCAAAATTTGGAGTGACGAATGCTACATTATTTTTTTAGTCTTATTCAAATTCGAGGAATAAAATATTTTTTTTATATGTTTGGTCGCGAGCAATTTTTTTTACGAACCAGTTTAAAAGGATAGGATAACACCCTGTTGGTTGTCGAGAAAAAGGTGGGAGGGGGAGTGATAAACTGTTGGAGGCCAATTAATGGTAGTGTAATCCTAGCAGCACTCATTATCAGAATCATTTAATATTTTCAACAATCAGGATTGATATTGATTGTTGGAAACTAAGGTAGATAACGGAGAGGTGAAAATTACATAGCTAGGATAGGAACTTGAGTATTACTAATTTATAGTCGCCAAATTTTACGCGTCTACTCATCCAATATAAATTTGTTCTTGTTACACGTGTGCTTTTTGAGATTCTTGGAAGTAATGTTCTTTGAAATTGTTAACCATAATGCAAGAAATATTTACTCTAATTTGGATGTTGGAACTTGGAAGCATATATCATACCATGCGTCTAAACTTCATCTGTTTGAAATTGTTCTTAAATTTGTTAGACCCATTTTTAATGTACCACCAGTGTAATTGACGTTTAATTTTTCATCAGAATCTGCATGGTTTTGAGATAATAATTTGGTTGTGGAGTAATCGTCTCAGAGCTCTTTGGGATGCTGTCTATGAGCAATGTGCTGCATGAAAAGCTCCTAGCCTTGCACGATTCAGGATATTGTATGTGTCATTAATTTGGTTGAATAATTGAGATGATTTGATAAGGACCAAGTATAATGAAAAAATTGTTAGATTTATTCATTTTTTTTTTTCAATTTTTATTTTTTTTTATAAATAATAAACAAATAATATGTACTAGGAACAAGAATTTAATAAAACTAATTTTATATTAAAATTTGACTTTAAGGAGACAAAAACTAAAAAATTGAACATGCCATGTAATAAGAAGTGGGAAATGAAGTTCTAGACAGACTCAGGTGATTTGCAGCTCCTGTTTTTTTGTGTATTATAAGAACCCTAACTGATTAAAATATTTTCCAAATAAAGCCTCATTTCATTTGGTGCATCAACAGCAGTTTAAAGGATCAAAGAGAAAAATACAAAAACTCTAATCATCAATATATAT
The DNA here is from genome assembly GCF_000741045.1 of Vigna radiata var. radiata. Lineage (NCBI taxonomy): Eukaryota > Viridiplantae > Streptophyta > Magnoliopsida > Fabales > Fabaceae > Vigna > Vigna radiata. The sequence goes on from NC_028352.1 coordinate 4,328,278, forward strand.
ATATATATATATATATATATATATATATATATATATATATATATAATAGTTTTTGTGAGAGTTTATTAATTTGGCATGAACTATAGACAGAAACTTTTAATTTAATGCTCAACTAATAACTTTTACGTCCAAACAAATTATTTAAAATAATTTTTTTTTGATAAAATTTATCATCGAAGTAATTGGATCTTCTTACTAATTAACCAGTACATATTATATCAGGGGGAAAGAAAATGTAAATGGAGCTACTTCCTCTTATTATTTTTGTTCGGTCAGAGTCTTTCTTAAGAATAATAATTTGATTTATTAAACAGCTTTAGTAATTATGCGAAAATTGAGATTATTTTAGCTATAATTAATTTAACATTTTCTTTTTTATATTTGTAAGGTAATAGTATTTTAAAATATTTAGCATCATATACAAGAAATATTCAATGAGTCACACTGAGTTAACTAAAACTAAATAGAAGAACTTATTAAGAAAATGGACTCATGTTAATAAGGATCCGAAGAATAAATATTAAGAAACACGCAACATCATTACTCAAAAATTTGTATACATTAAAATTCTGTTTCTATACAATAATTCTCTTTTGCCATAAAAGTTTTTCACATTTTGTTTCCCGTGACATTTATTAATATATACTTGTCAGTCAAGGAAAGTGGTTTTGAATATTTTATTATTATTAAAAAAAACTTATTATAACACTCTTTATTATTAAATAAAATGTATATATATATATATATATATATATATATATATATATATATATATATAAGTCAGACTTATTGGATAATTTGAATCTCACTCTATGTGTATAATGAATGGAATTGCATAAACTGAATCAACTTAAAAAAGAAACAAGTAAGCCAAACAATTACAATTTTAAAAATCTTGTTATCGTTACTGTAGTAGTAATAATAATTACTATTACTATATTGTTACTAATATTAGGCATTTAGAATTAATCTTAATATATGTACTGAATTTTTTATTTAAAGCATATCCATCATACCATTTTAATAGAAGAAATATCATTACGTATTGGCACAACAAAATTTTGGAGAAATTATCTCGTGCTTGTCTATTCCTATTTGTGGAGGAAGAAGGTTTGTTAATATATGAAAAATAATACTAGAGTTTTAGAAAGCTAAAATAAATATTTCGTTTAATATATATATATATATAGAGGCTTGTTAACACGCGTAAGCCTGTTTTCAGTTGGTATTTTTTAACAATGTGTACCGGATTATAGTAGACAAAAATATCATCATTTATCATGAATTCTAAGTTTTAAGGTCAAAGATATTTAAATAATTTTCATTCTCAAAACTAAAAAAAAAAAAATCAAACCCTTACTCACCTCCCTCATTCCTCTCAACCCTTTCTCTTTCATCTCTCTCACTCCAACATTTTCTCTGTCATCCCTATTGCCTCAATTGAAAAAAAAAATCAGAAACCCTAACCCTAATCCACCTTCCTCACTTATTCAATTTGTTTCTCTCTCGTCTCCATACTCTCCCTCAGCCACACACAACAACCCGTCGTGATATCGTAATTTGTTGCTCTTACTATGTTAGAATCCATGATAAATGAGGATATTTTTGTCTACTATAATCCGGTATACATTGTTAAAACGTACCAACTGAAAAACAGGCATACGCGTGTTAACAAACCCATATATATATATATAAGTCAGACTTATTGGATAATTTGAATTTGAGAAAATACAAAAGTTTATTATTTTTTATAATATTTTACCTTGTACTGTGTCAAATAAATGTAAAAGTGCATCACTATACCGTTACTCTACTTTTACAATAACAATACATTGACACACACAATTTTTTCATTCATTTAAAACTTCCCTTTATTCCTTTGACACACCTAAATTTTTTACATTCATTAGAGACTATCCTTGCTTACTTTTTATTCTCTCATTTCTTGAAAAAAATACAAAAGTTTACACTTTTATGACCATTTTATCCTTATACTCTGTGTCAAATGAATATAAAAAATTGTCATGGTACCACTGTTTATATGTGTGTGTGTGTCAAATTAATTTAAATATATATCATTTTACCATTACTCAAAAAATATATATATTTATTAAGGATGCAGGGTGAGTTTGAATTTCTCCTATGAATCATTATAAAGTGAAATAGTTAAATGAATTAGAAAATAAAAATGAGCTGAAAGTAGTGTGATAACTGTAATTCTTACCATTATCTATAGTGCAATTTTCCTACTAAATCAACTTTCTTGAAGCTTGAAACATGATTAATTCTTTCTTTTATCTAACTTTGTGAATAACTTCAGCTTATGTTACACATACCAGTTTTCATCACTAATTCCTCAAATTTTGTAGGAACTTTGTGTGCTTTGGAAGAGCATCCAAACTATCAAGAGTGGGGAGCCAAGTAAGAGTTACAAAAACAAGATTTGAAGAAGTTGCACTGCAAAGTCCACGCCTGGGCGCCCCTGAAGGGGGTTGGGCGTCCTTCAACTTGCACTTTCAGCAAAAACATGGCACCATGCGAATTGAACATATTTCAAACTTCAAAAGAGTTGATTTAGTAAGGAAATTGTACCATAGATCATGGTAAGAATTACCATTATCATATGCAATGTATTGCTTATGCAGGTGGATTAGTTTTAGTGTGTGGAATAGTATCGAAGAGCAGGAGTGAGTTTGATATGGATTATTCATAATTTGACACCTACCATCATCTTGTTTTTGTTTGTAGGTGTGTGTTATGAGAATCATGTATCCTAAGAAAACATTCCCCGTATCATATGTCCACTGCCTTAGGAGATAGCTATAGTCCGTTACTGATCTGGTGGTTGCACTTTCTTAATTTATTGCTAGGGTTTTAATGGCAAGTTTGTTGTTGGTAGGACCCTCCCTCTCATCTAACTAAAGTCATGCTTGCTTATTTATGAGGTAATCAACATCAACAGTGCAAATACTTTCTCTAAAACATGCAGTACTCTCAAAGCATGGAAAACCTCAACCCTTCACATTTCACAACTTCTCTCACCAATTTTAGCTATCTAGATACTCTATCCGTACGTAACAATATTCAAACACCGATTAAGACATTACGTTCATGGTTTTCGCTTGCTTCTTTCTCTCCTCCTTCTCTACTTTCATTAATCATACTTTTCTACACTTTTTTTTTTCTTCATTAAGAATGCATTTCGAAGCAACTTCAAAATGGGTCATTTCTTATGATGTGATTTAGTGTTGAGGGTTTTTCGATTTGTGGACACGAACCCTCACGCATATTCTCTACACCCTGCTGCTGCACTATCATGCTTAAACTGCTATTAATCATTATATTATTTGAAGTCAAAGCAATATGATGTGCTGTTAACGACATAAATTGGAACTGTGAGGTGTTTTTTCTTTTTCTCTCTGGCAAATATCCCTTGCAATATTTCTTGAATAACCGAGCGAATCTGTAGCCACTTTCGTAGTTTCATAAACACATGATTTTGTGACAGAAATGTGTGATCCACCCACTTTGGTCCCTCTGGGGGATGCCAATTTGTTAAATTGATTGCTTCTTTTAACTTTTACTTGTACTGTCTTGCAACTTTTTGACAATCTTTCAAGCCTTTTTGAGTTTGTAGAACTTGTATAGGGTGGTTACAAACAAAAACTTACTATGAAAAAGAACAATCATAATAAATGTGTACAGAATGAGACTACAGAAAGGGTAGCCATTATCCCTATTCCAATTGGAACTTCTTTCCTCGTGCAGAAGTGGGTCTCTACTTTATCCCTTATACTGAAAAGATTTTCCTTGTTTTGGTTTGATGCATTACAATTATCTTAGTGCTCACACCAGTTACGCAGCTAGCAATTTATCTTTCTATGCTTTCTTCCAATCATCGAATGAGCTTTTGAGAAGTGTTTAGGCTCCTACATATGCTCCACCACTTCAACTACCACAACTCCTCTCAGCATGGTTTTGCTTCAAGCTTTCATTTTAAAATAAAGAAAATGGATTAATTAATTAATTAATTAATTAATTAACCCTCATGGCTAAGATATTATCACAGGTACGTCAGCAGAATGCTATATAACCTCCAAATAAAAAACGAGGTAAATTTGGGGTCACCATGTCAACTTGTTTTGAAGGTTGTAACGTTAATTAGTTTATTATATAAGGAAACTGCTATTGTCCATATGTATGAAATTGTCCTTGCTGCTTTAAAAAGATGGTCCAAAAAGTCAATTATCTGTTGCACCATTTCTTTCTTCTTTTTCTAGCATGATTCACCTTTATGCGGAGGAATATGCATGACAAAATCAAAGAAGGCTAAAGTGACCACTTCCTTCAATTGCAATTTACTAATCTCCATCTTTTCATTTACTATTAATCAAAGTCAGCATTTCTCTGCAAAAATAGTAACCCTCTTAACCATTCCGCAGCCATATACTTGGACAATACCTTGACATGAATTTTTTGAAGTAGCTTTTATAATAAGAAATTTTTAGTCTACCATGAAATTTTGAAGCACTTTTACTACCTCTTAATCTGATAAGATTTTCATTTTCTTTCAATAGTGTATTATGCAAGAATGAAACTCAATTTTTAGTGGCTTGTGGCCAACTAATTGTCATTGGGTCCCTTGCTAGGAAGTTTATAAACAATATAATTAAACATATTATTAACGAATCTTTATTTCTATTTGGTTGGTGAAAGTAACAGCTACATAGTATTGGCTTAAAATCAATTAAGATCAAAGTCACTTCTATCAGAACATCAAACGGCACTGATAAAACCTTCCCTCATCAGCTGATTATCATGGACTCATTCTGATCTTAGCGTACATCCAGTGTTCTTTTATACAAGATGTGTTGATTTAACAATACTATATAGGGAAACGGGTAAGAGAGAGAGAGAGAGAGAAAGAGGAAGAGACTTAAAAATTCTTCCTTCGTCGCTTTTCACGAATGTTCAAAAGCGTATATAATATATATTCGTACATATATATTGAGTCTGTTTTACTTCTTTTTATGTAATAATGAAACTTAGGCATGTGGATGTTATGCAGAAAAAGTAATTAAAAATATAACTTAGATAGATTATTTTTCCCAGGATGTGCCGTCATATATAAACCTTAGTTTTATAATATCTTCAAGAACACGTGTGGGGGTAGAGAGGAAGAGATTATGTGAAGTGGAAGCAAATATCTTGGCTTGGTTATAAAACAAACTTTCTTGTATCTACATTTTTTGTTTATTCATTTATATTTTGGTGCGTATGTGTGTGTGGCATCCTATGGTTCACGTATGATGACTCCCTTCTGAGTGAAGAAAAAATTAGAAAAGAAAAGACAAGGCCATGGAGTCAAAGACAAGAAGACACCATCTTTCTCAATCTCTCATGTCCCTCTCCAAACCGTTTTCTACTAGACTCATCAACCAATTCTCTCTCTCTCTCTCTCTCTCTCTCTCTCTCTCTCTCTCTCTCTCTCTCTGACTCTTCCCTATTTTGTAAGCAAACCCCACAACCATCACCATCATTATCATCATCATTCCCACCCTATGAAGCTTCTTTGTTATCTTTCTCTCTCTATAAATCCTTCTCTTATCTTACATCACACCCGTTGGAGAGCAAATTGGTCATCAGTGGAACACTGCTTCTGGGGTCGGGATCATACAGTAGTGCACAATGAGGAAGCCCGAGCTGTCTGCAAAAAACAACTCCAACATTAATAACAAGCTTCGAAAGGGGTTGTGGTCACCTGAAGAAGATGACAAGCTCATGAACTACATGCTAAACAGTGGACAAGGTTGTTGGAGCGATGTAGCCAGAAATGCTGGTCTTCAAAGGTGTGGCAAAAGTTGTCGCCTTCGATGGATCAATTACTTGAGGCCTGATCTCAAACGAGGTGCATTCTCTCCACAAGAAGAGGAACTCATCGTCCATTTGCATTCCCTTCTCGGAAACAGGTTCACCTACTCTTCCTTCTTTTCTATGCATCTTCTCTCTCAAAAACTATTACCATGTTTAATTTCAACTCACCAAAGTATATACCATTAGAATTACCAAAGTGCTGTTATTAACTAAAATATGTCATAATGCATTTTAAACTTCATTCTATATATATGATCTTAAAGAACTTCTGTGGTACTTTTGTACGTGTATTATGTATTTCTGAATCCAAACATACTTATACCAGCGTGTGTATGTACGCATACATCTCAAATATTTATCAAGAAAAATCAAACTTGTGTGTTTGACATGTTACACCCACTATCCTTCCTTCTAACTTTAGCTATATTGTCTTTATTGGAAAGGTGGAAAGAAAGATAGAGACATGATTAATGTTTCAAAATGATTTACTTCGTGCAGCCATTGGATGGGGTCAATATAAATGAAAATTTATGAAGAATTATCAAATGCCATGTGCCAAAATCTCCTATAAAAAAGAATGCCTTTAGGCTGTATCTAAAAGTATGCAAGAAAGTTCACACATATGCATACATACCATTCCAAACTTACTATTTGAAACAGTAGCAATTCTAAGATACCTAACCTTTACAATAAGATCGACAAGATTTTAAAATGGTTTCATTAAGTCTTTGGTTGCCAAAATCTACTTCCCCTTGTCTAAGAAATGGCACCAATAATCAAAGTTAAAAAATACATGCATAAATATAATATATATACATATTTATAAGTCTAGGCGGCTTCTTGTAGATGACAAAAGGACATATGAAAATAACATAAATCTATATTTGGACTTCGAGTTGAAGGCACTCTATAATTTGAATCAACTTAACAAAAAACTACATATACATTAGCCTCCATGAAAGCATGCACTGTTTTTAATATGGACACAGCCACCAAACACAATTAGTTTGTGCCATGTATTAACCTGACAAACATTCATTTTTGTTCCACTTTTTAAAGATGGTCTCAAATAGCGGCGCGCTTGCCTGGAAGAACTGACAATGAAATTAAGAATTTTTGGAATTCAACAATAAAGAAAAGACTGAAGAACATGTCATCCAACACCTCACCAAATGGAAGCGACTCCTCATATGAGCCTAACAAAGACCTTAACATGGCAGGGTTTACTACTAATACCCATCAAGATCAGCATGCTGATTTTATGCCTATGTTCAATTCATCATCATCTCCATCACCATCCATGCATGCCACAGTTCTCAATTCCATTATTGACAGGTTGCCTATGCTAGATCATGGACTAAACGTGCCAGTTTCTGGTGGATTCTTCAATGCTACAGGGCCATGCTTCTCAACGCAAAGTGGAGTTGATCACAAAGGTTTTTATTTGGAAAATGGAGGAGTATTTGGGAGTGTAAATATTGGGGCAGAAGGGGATATGTATGTTCCTCCTCTAGAGAGTGTTAGCACTACTTCTGACCATAACCTGAAAGTGGAGAGCACCTGCAACACAGATACTAACAATAGTTACTTTGATGACATAAACAGCATCATCCTTAATAACTGCAGCAACAAGAGAACTGAAAATAGGGCTGGAGTGGAGAATTTATTTCAACAAGAGTTAACCATGGGAGAGTGGGACTTGGAGGAGTTGATGAACGATGTTTCATCCTTTCCCTTTCTTGATTTTTCCAATATCCAATAAGCGCTCTCTCTTTCCCTTTTTCAAAGTCTTCTGAGGATCCCATTGGCTGCTGCTAGCTAGTCATCATTGGAATCAGCACCTCCATATATATATATAAACATATATGTCCATTCATATTAGATAAGCTTGGTGATCTCCTAAAAACCTTGTAATTAGTACTTTTGCCATTATACCGGGGGAGCAAATTCACTGATTAACAAGGTACTTAGGTCAAAAAATAAAAGTAAATCATGTATATCTGCAGGATTGGTGATCATGTGTAATTAAATTACTCGTCATCTTGATGGCATTGATGAGGTCACTTTTATCCGGGGAAGCCATTGTAGTTATTTACAATAATAATATGTTATACTTGTGAATTAGATGTGAATAGATTGTACAACATTATTTTTCTGTTCAAATATTGAGTGGATAATAATACTTATATATTGTTTACTGATAGCTGCATGTTGGTTCTAGCAAACCACATTATTCTTGATATGTTTATAGCACAGAATAACACACTGATATACACACACACAATGATCATAACTATTTAATGTCATTAAGATCAGAATGAGGAATGATTCTGATAGAATTTTGCAGAGAACCCATCAGATTTTGTTGATGAATGAATGATGGTTAATGGGTACTTAGTCAGAATTATTTTCATGATATCATAGTAGGAAAGTTGGTTTGATCTAATAAGCCGTTGAATTCAAACAGTAATTATAAGTGGAGGTTTGGTTTTCAACTTTTGAAGATGGGAAGTAATCAGTGGAAGGAGAATTTTGGTATTGTGTGTGGTGAAGTGAAATTAAAGCAACTTAATTTGAGATGACAAGTTGGTTTACCGACGAGAATATAGCGAAGGAGAGTGGCTTACGATATCATTTCCAATTGGAATATGAACATTATCACGTGTGTTTCATAATTATTTTAACCTGCAAACACAATCAAAATCAATCATCATAACGAACTAAGGCTGCTATGGTAAATAAACCTAATTGGTCTGTATATTTTATTAACCCAGAAATTTACGAAATCAAACCTTAGCCTCTGCTACTTCACGTCATAGGAATAAGAAAATGCTCTTATCCTGATGTAATATTCAATTTTTTTACTTAAAAAAGGTATTTTTATGCATTTTACATCATATAATGAATCCATTTGGATACCATTCGCATAGAATAAGTTTTAACATTATATGTAAATAATATAGCTACTAGCTAGCATGTTGGAAGTTTCGTATTAGACAAAAGATCAATTTAAAGTTTACTCTTTTTTTTAACTTTTTTTTTTTTTATTGAAAAGCCTAATGCAATCACTATAAATAATATTTATAATTAAAATAACAATAAATAAATATACAAAACTGAGAGTGATGATGGTTAAAGAGGAGTTAGTAGCTTGAAAACTTCGACTATATTTAAGTATATACGAAATAAAGAGAATTCTATAAGATATTAGGAATAAAAGAGGGTTGAAGGAGGAATCTTATAAATAAAAATATAGTTGAAGAGTGAAATTTAACTCTATTATAGATAAAGGTGTTGTGATAGATATTTAAACTTTGATAAAGACAAACCTGAATGTAATGAAAGATATTTGCAATCAAGAAGGTTTTTTCAGGAATATCTCAATAATTGATACAAAAAGGTAAAAAAAAGAAAAGAAAATAGATAACAGAAAAAAAATAAAATATATATATATATATATAATATTAATTATCTCATTAGTTGATTGCATATAAACAACTAATATATCACGAGTTCTAGGACTTAAAAAAATATTGTCATCCAAGCTTCTTTTAATACAATAATTACATTCTTTCAATAGAAAAGAATAGAATATAAAAAACACATAAGATGCTTCAATCCTTATACATGACCCAAAACATACAAAAATAAATAAAAGAATTTCGGTCATCCAAACTGAACTTCCTACAGATTTTCTCAACAAACACGCTAAGTTCAGATGACAGAATAATTCCAACAAAATAACATATTATAGTTTTTATTATATATACATAACATTTTTGTAAAAGTATACATATTTAATATTTATCAAGTTGTGTTATTTTTGTTCGAAATTTGAATCTAAATCTCATTTTAAATAGAAATAGAAAAATACATTTCATAAAAAATAAAAAATCTATTATGTTATTACCTTAAGATTTTGAATAATTAATCCTTATATAATAGGACTAATTAATATATCTACGCATACATAAATATTACATGTTTAAGTGGTGTTAGAAGTTATAGGTAATTTTTTTAATTAGTATAGTTTATAAAATATTAAAAAAAATTGGTAAGATGTAGCATTACTTTCTAAATTTGCACTGTAATTATTGCATTAGAATTATGTTAGTGTCGATGTGACGTCTCCAGACACATTCGATGGCCAGAATGTATAATGTAGCATTAATCATTACCTTTTTCATTTAATTGCTGCATATTAAGGTTTGGTAACGTGACATTGTTTTCAACCAACTTTAGTCAATTATATTAGCACAAACAAAAATCAAAAGTCCCAATTTTCAACCTTTTCCCTGAGTTTGAGGCCAACTTTATCTATTAACTAAAAAATGAAAAACTATTATACTAAATTATTTTCATAAGACTGACAAAAACTATATTATTTACTATGCCAAAATAGTATTACAAAAATTTAATGTATACAAAGAATTATTGAATAAAAACTTGTTGAAGTAATTTTTATGGCACATTGTAGAATTCTTGTGCCCAAAAAGTAATGGTTTAATAACTTTTATTGAAAATGTTACATCATATGTATTTAGGCAGGTGATGAAATTCTACAGAAAAAAACAAATGCTGCTATTATTGTCCAATGAATGTCGATGATGGAGGCTACGTTGCTTATAAATGGGCCCTTAATAAGTGGGCTATTATTGTGTTCGAGAATTTTGAAACATCAACATTGTAATTTGAAACCCATTAATATATACGAAAAATATAAAGGATAAAACTTCTCTCAAAAATAGTAATATAAAAAATTAGAAAACGACGTCGCCTGAGAGATTCGAACTCTCGCGGGGAAACCCCATGTACTTAGCAGGCACACGCCTTAACCACTCGGCCAAAGCGACTACGTTGAAATCTGACTCAATTTAAATATATTTATAACTATAAACCCAGCAGAAACATTATAAATAAAACAATAATATTGATTGGATTTTTTAATTTGTTTACTAAAAAGATATCGTAATGGAAATTGTTATAAAATTAAAAAGGGCACGCGAGTTTCTTCTCTCGTGAAAACATTTATATAATATGTGGAAAAATTGAAATTGTTTATGGTCTTAAACTTAATTTTTCCGAGATTGCTAGAGGCAAAAAGAAAAGAAGCTCTGGGTCTATATTGTGAGTGAGTGGGTCTACGAAGTTCAATAATGCATGGTTTCATTATTATGAGAATGACATGTTTATTTTGTATGCACATTCCCATTTAGTTTTCATATTGCTTTCTCATCATTCTTCATTGTCGTCTTCAAATAAATATCCAAAGATTGGAATATTATGAAGGATTAAGTAGGTAGCTATCATTCCTCCTTCAATATATTACTAATGCGATCAATTATCAAAATTTTATTGTAATTAATTTCAACATTTTTTAAGGTGTAGATGGTCCATTTTATGCTGATTTAATGGTGAAGCTCCAACTTTAAGTTTAAAAGGATGTAATGTCATTGCCTTATTGGAGTGGTCGTGACCACATGCTGGTTAGTGGTCATTGCTTTTTTACGATGTGTAGTCTTTTCACAAACTATATCACAAACTTATTTATCATATTTAACCATAAGTAAGATTAATATAAAAAAAAATATATATATATGGAAAACATGACATGAGACCTATTATGGGAAAGCTATAGAAAAAAATCAAACCATAAATTTAATAAATTTGAAAATTTTTAATTTTTAATTTTTAATGTAGCCTAACTTAAAACATGGTTTTGGGCTTATCGTATTGAACCCATAAAACAGGAAATCATTTTAAAATGTTTGCATAGAGAGAAAGCGCCCAAAAAATGAAAACAACACACAACATCTTATTTGAAATCTATTAATTATCATTTTTGCTTTCAAAGGTTCACATTCTTGTGAATTTTTCACCACATTCTATTAGGTTGTTATTTAGATAAAATCATCCATTATTCCATTTCTTTAAAATGATCAAAACAGAAAGATCTAAAGAATAATGTTGACGTTTGTTTTGAAGAATAAACAATAGAAGAAGAAAAAAACACTGACAACGATATATTTAATATCACATGATTTTTAATTTCAATGCATATCACAGTCTTTCTATTTTTTTTTTTTATATTTATCACACAGTCTTTTCTTCCGGCTACAAAAAGAAATTCATCATTTATCAACAAAAAGAAATTGTATTTTAATAAATTTTTAATTTTAGTCATTCTATTTTCAAATTGAAGAAGTTATTACTTAAAATAACATACAAAAAAATTATTAAATTAAATTTTTGTTTAAAATAGAATTTATTCATTTGAAATTGTATACATGAAATACTATATCTAACTGAAAATAGAAAAAACAAAATAAATATTTTACATAAAAAGAAAGAAGTTACATGCATTGCAGTAGAAGTGACCTTTGAAAGTTGGGTTTTCTGTTTCTTTAGAAGTTTGTGGCCTTTTGGACGTTCCAAAAGCCCAAAACATTATATCTTCGTCTTCTTTTTCATGCACGCATGTCTCCATCGCCACGTGTTCATCCATTCCACCTCACCAAAAGAGACAATCTGACGTGGTAACACACCCATTCACCTGTCGCCACGTGTCCTTCTGCTCCGCCGTGGGAATCTTCGCACACTATTGAACAAAACAAGATCTGATCTCATTATTTTCCCTCGTTCTTTCGTGTGGCGGAGACATCGACATCTCAGACGTCAATCACAAAGCTAAAACCTACCCAAGCCACCAATTTCTCACCAACAAACAAAGCCGCATATTCCACTTTCAATCTCCACCGTCCGTTTCGAATCCAACGCCTCATAATCAAACCCCTCCCAATCACATCACATGTTGCCGTTCTATTAAGCTCCACCACCGCCACCTCACAAGATCCCACTCCCACCGTCATGGCCTCTTTAGCACTCACCACCACCCTCCCCTCTCTCCGCCTCCGCCGCAACACCACCGCCGCCGCCATCAAACCCAACCGTCTGACCTCCCTTCCACGTTCCTCACTCAAACCAAACCTCAGCACTTCGATTTCTTCCTTCCCAAATTTCTCACTTAGAAAAACGAACCTCGCTCTCACTCGCAAGCACTCTTCTCTCACTGTTAGAGCTACCGCAGCCTCCATCACTCCGGCGCCGGCACCGGCACCGGCGCCGGTTCAGCCATGGCAAGGTGCCGCAATAAAACCCCTATTGGCCTCTATCGCCACGGGAGTGATCCTCTGGTTCACACCAGTTCCCGCGGGCGTAAACCGTAACGCGTGGCAATTGCTCGCGATCTTCTTAGGCACAATCGTCGGCATTATAACCCAACCGCTGCCCCTCGGCGCGGTTGCGATATTAGGTTTGGGCGTTTCCGTTCTCACCAAAACCCTAACGTTCGCCGCCGCGTTCTCCGGCTTCGGGGACCCGATCCCCTGGCTCATCGCACTCGCCTTCTTCTTCGCCAAGGGATTCATTAAAACTGGCCTCGGGAACCGCGTTGCGTACCAGTTCGTGAAGCTCTTCGGCAGCTCCTCGCTCGGGTTAGGTTACAGCCTTGTCTTCAGCGAGGCGCTGCTGGCGCCGGCGATCCCCTCAGTATCGGCGAGGGCCGGCGGGATATTCCTCCCTCTCGTAAAGTCGCTGTGCGTGGCGTGCGGGAGCAACGCTGGCGACGGGACGGAGAACAGATTGGGGGCGTGGCTCACGCTCACGTGCTTTCAGACTTCGGTGATTACGTCGGCGATGTTTCTAACGGCGATGGCGGCGAATCCGCTCTGCGCGACGCTGACGCAAAATTCCATTAACCAGACCATTGGGTGGTTGGACTGGGCCAAAGCTGCAATTGTCCCTGGCTTGGTGTCGTTGGTGTTGGTTCCGTTGATTTTGTACGTAATATACCCTCCGACTCTGAAGAGTAGTCCTGATGCTCCTAAGCTTGCGAGAGAGAAGTTGGAGAAAATGGGGCCCATGACAACCAATGAGAAGATCATGACTGCTACCTTGTTTCTCACGGTAATCTAATGAGTTTTGATTTGCATAGTTTAGCTTCATTTGGTGTTCTAAGTAGTGTTTTGTAGAATGTAACATGTGGGAATGATATTGTAGTTAGGACTAAATTGAACTTGAGATATGAAGTTAAAAGAGTGATATTTTTAAAAATGATGGTTTTCTTGATGGCATAGGTCAATCTTTATGTTGTTTGTGTATACTAAACACTACACTTAACATGCATTGTGCAATAGGGTGGTGAAATTTAATCAACTAATTTGGAGCTAAGTTTGTGGATTACTTTGACGGCATTAGGAACTCTGTTATTTTGCACATTAGGAGCTAAGTCTTTGAAATGTGATTGCGCATTATTTCAAATTTAGTTTTTAAAATGTGATTGCGCATTATTATTCTCTTCTTGGAGAACTGTATTTGAATGCACAGTTGGCCCCAACGAATTCATTTCTTCACTCGCCTGCTAACTTTTGCTTATTTGTTTACTAGTCATTCCATCTTTAATTTTGTTTATTTGCGAGTTTCACAGAAGCTTGCACCTTATTAGTATGTGAAAGTAATCATTTTGTAGTTGTATTGTTGTATGTCTTGTGGCTTGATAACGTGAGTACTTAACACGGTGCTTTAGACGTCTAAGAATATTTGGTTGTTTATTAACTTTTTACTTCTCACTTGCCAGGTAGGACTTTGGGTATTTGGAGGACTTCTTAATGTTGATGCTGTATCTGCTGCAATTCTTGGATTATCTGTACTTCTTGTCACAGGGGTTGTTACATGGAAGGAGTGCTTAGGGGAAGGAGTTGCCTGGGATACTCTCACATGGTTTGCTGCCCTCATAGCAATGGCTGGGTATTTGAACAAATATGGCCTCATTTCTTGGTTCAGTCAAACGGTAGTCAAGGTATTTTTTTCATTTTCTTGTCTCTTTACTCTGCTAGCTAGTATTCAATTAACATAACTTATGCCGTTATTGATGATTGTTTTCAGTTATTTTTGCTACTTTTTTTATCTTGTTCTTTTTTATGTGAAATTGTGAATCTATTAAACAGTTAGTTTCATTTGTCATTACTGAATTGTTTTAGTTGTTCCACCAAACCTAAAAAACACATGAACATTTTTAGTGTTTTGAAATATGCTGTAGTTTATCAAGCTTCCCACCAATTGGACATACTTGCCTCTAGGATATTATGACTGATCAGTTTGCTTGTCTAATATCCTGGAATGAAGTCTTCATCATCGTGCATCCTGTTTCATTCCTCTGCTTTGTTCCAATTTCTCAGTTTATTAACATACCTTCATAGTCAAAGGCTCAACAAAAGAGAACATGCATTACAATTATTTATTATCTTGACTATTTTAATGAAATGATTTACTGATGCCTTTATTTATACAGTTTGTTGGTGGATTGGGTCTATCATGGCAACTATCTTTTGGGATTCTAGTTCTTCTCTACTTTTACTCTCATTACTTCTTTGCAAGTGGAGCTGCTCATATTGGCGCCATGTTTACTGCATTTTTGTCTGTTTCCACTGCTCTGGGGACTCCGCCATTCTTCGGAGCCATAGTGCTGTCCTTCCTCTCCAACCTTATGGGTGGCCTTACTCATTACGGAATTGGATCAGCTCCGGTGTTTTTCGGTGCCAACTATGTTCCCCTTGCTAAATGGTGGGGTTATGGATTCCTCATTAGTATTGTTAACATTATAATCTGGCTTGGACTTGGAGGGGTTTGGTGGAAATTCATTGGCTTATGGTAAGAGGCGTACTATATAATTTTGCCTACACAGAATTTCTAATCCAAGAATTTTGTATACGTTCATGTATTAATCCTCCTTATTATGGGCAGTTGAAGCAAACTGCTAATCTTTCTTTTTTTTTCATTCTTTCTAAAATAATCTTTTTGGGAGGTTTTGATGGAGATTTAGGTGAGACATGAATACAGTTGGTCATTTTAGACCCGGGTAGAACATTTTATTTCATTTCTGAAGTGTAAGGACATCCTGCCATTCAGGATATGTTGTAGTTGTATGCATTGAATGTGTTTTCCCATAAATAATTAAATTTTTTATGCATTCTCTCACTGGGCCGGTTAATAATAATTTCGATTTTGAGAATGAATGGAAGATGCTCAAATTTTTTGAAGTTGTAAAAAGAAATATTCATCGTTTACTGGGTCGAAACATCTGACAGTCTAATTCAATTAAATTTGAATTTCACTGCTTTTGAGAAAAAGTTGAATTGGATCAAATAAAATTTCGACAAATGCCTTTTTTTTTATGTAAAATTAATTTTCCTAATAAAGATTAAAAAAAAACTTGCCTTATTTTGGTTTTGTCCTAATGATAAGATACACAAAAAAAAGAACTTTATTACCTGTTACAATCCTTACAAAAAAAAAAACTTTATTACCTGTTACAATCCTTAAAACTGATACTTGCGTGAATATAATATTTGAAAATGTTCAAGGAACTTTAGTTCTTTTTTCTTCTTTTTTCAGTATAAAAGCATTTTTTTTTAACCATAGAGATCAAACTTAAGAAGTTGAAAATTTAATTTTTATAGAAAGAAAGGTTGTTATTACATTTATGTTGTGTTTGCTTCCATTGTATCAGCCAGATGGAACCACGAATTATGCTTATATTTGTTTCACACAAATAGATGATTGGCCAGGTTGATCAGCTGACGAGGATGGACAATTTGGTAGGATGAACTATACTAACTGAATTATTAGAATATTGGGATTATAAGTGATTTAGAGAAACTGATTCTTCCTAAGCAGAATTTGCACATTTATTGTGCTTTTAGGATTTCTAGCTTTTTCTCCAATTTCTTCTCTTTCGTCTTAAATGTACAATCTCAAAGCTGTTAAAACTAAGGAGCAAAACAAAAAATTAAAATATATGTATGAAAATTATGGAAGTTATAAAGGAGTTTTGATGATGAAGGTAAGGAAAATGATGATAGACGAGCCTGACGAAGAAGGTGAAATATCACATAATAGTAATGAGTCTATACAATCTATAGTTAATTATATAGATGATGTTAATAAAAGTTACTAAATTGAACAAAATTGAAACTTGATTAAACATTGCAATAAGGATTAAATTGAATAAAATAGACAAAAATAAAAACTAAATTAATATTTAAACTTTCCTTTTAATTAAACTATTGATTAACATTAGGTATTTTAAACAGATTGTACTAATTGGTTGGCATGTAAGAGTAATTATTTCCCTTTTGGATTGTTATGATCATTTTAAATATGCTCTTAATATACTTTTATTATAATTTTTTATATAAATAAAATAAGGATTAAATAAAAAACAATCGTATTGAATACCTTAAAAATATATAGTAAAATGCATTTAACTTTTTAAGTAAGAGAATTAATGAAAAAGTAATTTAAAAACTGTTAATGCCTATCTATAGTGAAAATTGGATTTTCAATTCCATTATTAAATGAAATAAATATAAATTACAACCTATTTTTATTTAGATTAATAATTTTAAAAATTTCAATTTAAGCGAAATGAAGATGATATAAAAATAATTTATAATTTCAAAAACAACAATAAATCTCAATAAATCAACTAGTTTACATTCTAAGAAACAAATTTTTCACATAATAGCTTAAAGTAGAAAAAAGCTTCAATAAACAAGCAATAGAAAACAATTATACCTGAACAAATAATGCAATGAATGTAAACAAGAAGAAACAAATTCTCAATGTGCCAAACTTTACTAAGTAAAACAAAAAACTAACAAAAAGTTGATAAAAGTCATTATCATCTTGTCATCATTAAATTTCTAATAATAATACACTAAATTTGTTGAAATTCACTTGCCTACACACACTAAATAATTGTAATTTTTCATATTCTCCATGACCTGCTGCATTTTAGATAACCTATTCATAAAATCAAATTCATTTTTCAAGTATTCAAACAATAACTTTAATTTTTCTATTTCTGGAAATTTTATTCTTCTCCATCTAATGTATTATTTGGCATTCTCTTTCACTGTGCATTTAACTTGATATTTGAAAACTATCTTCGATGAATCCAACATATATGGACAGATAATCAAATTTCGCACCTTTAATCTCCTAAGTTTTATATCAACCATGATCAGTTTCTTGAAGCTTTACGAGTTACTAATTGACACCTTTCATGATGACGAACAAACAGCACAAAATTTGGTGTTAGCAGCAAGTTGGCAATAAGAAGAAAACAAAGAGAATTGTGAAAGCAGACGTAATGCACTTACACATAGATCCAAGATAGCATCACGGAAGTTCAACAGAGGAGTGTCAGGTTGTGTTAAGTTTGGTTCTTGGATTTTCTCATTTCTACCAAGTAATAAGTGAATTTCCTTCTAAATCTTTGTTCAGATCAGTGATTCCTTCTAACAGTATAAAAGGGTGTGTCTGCGTTTTCTCTCTCAGTCTAAACTTTCTAGATACCAAAAGTAAAACAATCAAGGAAGCCTTTTGCTGTGGAACGTGGGTGTCACTGTCCTCTCTCTTTCGTTTTTTTCCCTCAAAAGGGTAGTGATTTTCTTATGCGGTTTTGATCTATCTTTGGTATTACTGCCACCTATGCAAATCAAAAGTTTTTGTTCTCTTCTGGAAGTTCTTTCTCTTTTCTTCTTCTCCTACTCTTCTTGCTCATGTTCGCATCAAAACTCTGTTGTGATATAATGTGTGCATGGGGCATGCTAGATACTCTATAGCCTTTGTTGTGGAGTTAATGATGGGAGCATAGATTTCAAAGATAACATTGATGTTGTTTTAGCAAATAGAATCTGAAAGGCAATTGCTTTCACTCTAAGGTTTCACAGTTTAAAGCTGTTTCAGAGGAAGTTTCCTTTGAACTTCCTCTGAAAGTGAGTGACATAGGTAACACTTCTCTTTTTAAAGCGTTTTGCTATGGAGAAACCACCTTAATTCTTACATCACAACAAGCAATCCACACCAGAAAACTAAAATGATAGTGCATTTCTACACATTAGTGCTTATCATGTATCTTTTTTATGACTTGAATTTCTCTGTTACTTTTGTTCAGTGATTTCCTGAGAAGCACGTCTGGCGTCCTAGATAAGATGGCTGACAAAGATGGCGTTTATGCAGCAGAAACTGAGAGGAGAGCTCCAATTTTCAGCTTCTTTAAAGATGCTAGGTAGGATTTAATACCATTTCAAATTAGTATATTGAGATACTCTTTTTGATAAGTTCTCTTGCAGTTCAAATCAATTTATGTACCTTGATTTAGAAAATCTAGACGAATGGAATGACCATTTTTAGATACATAAATTATTATTAATGGTGGGAAAATGTATATTCCCCTTACGTACAAGCAAAATATCTTCTTTTGTTTTCTAGCAAAATCCAAAATGTTTAGTTTGTTCATTAAACTTGACAGACATTAGTTTCATGGTATGTACCGAGTGGTTCGTTCTTGAAAGACTTGATTTTAGTTTTTCATTCTAAATAGCTGTTCTGTTACACTCCTAATTCTGATGAAGTTTCTGATTTTCATCTCAATGCAGATTAGTTTTCAAATTTGACAATCTTGGTTGTGAAATATTATCAATTGCATTGCCTTCAGCAATGGCTTTTATAGCTGATCCTATTGCTTCACTGGTTGACACAGCATTTATTGGTCAAATAGGTATTTTCTGCTACTTTACCAGCTTTGAGCTCAGCATAGACATGGCTATCTATTGTGGAATATTATTGGTTCATATCTACAGGTCCAGTGGAGCTTGCAGCTGTAGGGGTGGCCATAGCACTCTTCAATCAAATATCAAGAATTGCAATATTCCCACTTGTCAGTGTCACTACCTCTTTTGTGGCAGAGGAAGATTCCCTTTCTGGAGCCAGTCCTCAAGTAGAGAAGAATGAAAGGTCGGAGGCAGGTCCAATTATAGATGCTGAAATAAAAGAACTAGTACCACTTAACAAAGGTATCATCTTCTGGAGTGACATCTTACTGCTGCACTGAAATTCCAAGAAAAAAAGTTTTTATACATGGCACATTTTAAACCCTTCCTTTTTCAGATTTGACTGCTATTGACTGTAATATAGTTGAGTTTGAACATAAGAGAAGGCGTATCCCTTCTGCTTCATCAGCCTTACTAATCGGTGGCATTCTTGGAATCATCCAAACAATGTTCCTCATAGTTGCTGCAAAACCTTTATTGAACTTCATGGGAACAACCTCAGTAAGTGCTTCATTGAAATATTGAGAATGTTTCTTGCAGTTTTTAGCAGTTGCCATATATTTCAACATGCTCCTTCAGTTTTGCACCAGCATGATAGATGATTGCTAATTAGTACATAATATTTATGCAGGACTCTCCTATGCTAAACCATGCACATAAATACCTGATATTGAGGTCCCTCGGTGCTCCTGCAGTTCTTCTCTCGTTAGCAATGCAGGGAATCTTCCGAGGATTTAAAGACACTAAAACGCCTTTATATGCCACATGTATGACTTAACAGAATTGTATTGTTACATTTTGAGTGTAGCAACATCCTGTTGTTATCTGATTCTAGTGACTCTTTCTCTGATGTGGTCTAGTGGCAGGAGATATAACCAATGTAGCACTTGATCCTTTATTCATATTTGTTTTCCGCTTGGGGGTCAGTGGTGCAGCTATTGCTCATGTTATATCTCAGTAAGTCTTATTTCATTTCACTGATTAAACTGCCATTCAAATATGGATGAGTCTGCAAACATCTTTTTGCACCATTATCATGACCCTGGTCTCTTATTTTTCTTGTATTCCTTTTGGCATAAGTCATCTCTTATTTTCTAATTACCTGGTAATTTAGGTACCTAATTTCACTAATACTCCTGTGGAGCTTGATACAGAAAGTTGATCTTATACCACCAAGCATCAAGCATTTACAATTTCATCGATTTCTTAAAAATGGTAAGGATTTATTTTGCCAGACCAAAGCCTTGAAAAGGGAATGCCATGTGCATTTATTTGGTGCTTCTAAGATTTCTTTCTAACCGACTCTTCATCTTTCCTTCTGCATTCAAGTTGACACTTTTATTAAATGTTTCCCTTGGATTAAGGTTACCCAGTGTCTGATCCTTGACATTTGACACTACTTTCCTGTTTCAATTTTGTCATCCAGGCTTCCTATTATTCGTAAGAGTAATTGCTGTAACATTCTGTGTGACACTGGCAGCATCATTAGCTGCACGCAAGGGACCAACATCCATGGCTGCATTTCAAGTCTGCTTGCAGATTTGGTTAGCAGTGTCCCTTCTTGCTGATGGTCTCGCTGTTGCTGGACAGGTTAGACACAACCACACTGTCCATAAATCATGCATGTTCCATACCAAAACCTTCATAACTTGTATGGTAATATCATGCTTCTTTCAGGCAATTCTTGCAGGTGCATTTGCAAACAAGGACTATGAGAAGGCCGAAGCAACTGCATATCGAGTATTACAGGTTCTTTACAATGTGAAAACATTTCTCTATCTTTCTGCCAGAAATTGATTAGTTGCAATGTAACAAGCAATTATCTGCAGCTGGGGTTGGTTCTGGGATTGGCTCTTGCGTTCATTCTCGGAACAGGACTGCATTTTGGAGCTAAACTATTTACCAAAGATGTTGATGTCATTCACCTCATCAGAATTGGGATCCCGGTAACTAATGCTCAAATCACTACCTCATTTTTTCAACTCCAATGGAACTCAGTTCATAATGATTATCCTGATCAGTTTGTAGCAGCCACTCAACCCCTCAACGCTTTGGCCTTTGTATTTGATGGAATCAACTTCGGGGCATCTGATTTTGCATATTCAGCCATTTCTTTGGTGGGTATTTTTCTTTCATGTCATGATAGATTATATAATGCACTACTTCTTATTACAATGCAGGCTCAATATTCGAAACTGCTTCATATTATTATTGTATGGTATGAACGAAAGAATCGCTACAATAGAAGCTGATTTTTTTCCTCATTACGATCTTTTCATTTTCACAGGTTGTGGTTGCAATTTTCAGCATAATTTGTCTACTTCTTTTATCATCTGTTGGTGGTTTCATAGGAATTTGGATTGCTTTGACCATCTATATGGCTCTTAGAGCAATTGTGGGCCTTCTGAGGTAATAATTCACCTGTGATTTCTTCTTCTTCTTAAGGTTTTCCTATTCTTAGAACATCGATGAATTAAGATGAATCACGTTGACGCAGGATTGGAACTGGATCAGGACCCTGGAAGATGATTAGGAGCTAACAGCGACACCATCAACCCGTAGTTTTGATAATTTCAGTGTGCTTTAGAATACCTGCACAACATAAAGAAATATACCAAATAAGAGAAACATAAAAGCAATTACTTTCATTTGCAAAGCTTGTCTTCTTTATTTATTTTATTATTTTTCTTTTATATTTCTCTCAGAATTGATCGAGTACGTAATAACTAATATTATTTTAATGACAGCTTAAAAAATATTGTTTTTTATAATTAAAAAAAGAAACAGAAAAAATAATGCATTAGATAATTAAAGTGATTGTTTAATAATTATATTATAGCAATACATATTAATAGATTATTGATGTTAAATAAAATAGTTAAATGTTACACGTTCAAATGATCATTGGTCAAGAAAGTTGACTAATATTAAAGCAAAGTCGTTTTAGAAAATTGTAAAAAGTTAGTAAAAGTGATGATAATGGAGTTCTTACTCACACTAAAAAACAAATTTAGCTGAATTTAATTATTTTATAGGTTGAACGTAAATTAATTTTGTAAATTTATTGAGTTGGTTTTCATTTTTATCATTTTAAAAAAATAGTTTTATTGTGTAACCTATTAAAACTTCATTTGCGGTCATGGACTTATTAATGTTAATAAATTGATAAATTAAAACTCAACTTATTTGTGGTCATGAACTTATTAATGTTAATAAACTAAAAATAATGTACTTCTACGTCACAAGAATAAATATTTTCTGAATTGAATATTTTTAATATTCTCTCTCTTCTATTATTTTAAAGTTCATTTCAATCATTCATCCCAAAGTACATTTTTTTAGTATACTTTGAGTTTAATTACGGTAAGAATCTATTCCTTTAAGTTTTCATATTTATCTTTAATTCTAAAGTATATTTTAATACTTATACAAATAAAATTATGTTTGAAAAAAGCCGCTTCAATGCAAGCTTTATTAAAAACCATGTTGTGAATTAAAGGCATCAATGAAACAAAATTAAGTATAAAATGTTTGTAAGAGCATAAGATTGTAAGAGTATAATAAATTTAGGGTTAATTAGGTTTTAAGTTTGTCATAATTTTTTCTATTTTTAGTTAACTTCTTATTAACTTTCTTTTATGTATTGAATATTTAAAATTTTAATATTTTTTAAATGAGTCTTTACCATTTAATTTGTTTTATTAATAGGCGACGTAATTGTTATCTTATTTTATCTTTTATGTCTTTTAAAAAAAAATGTAAATTTTTATAATTAATGAAATAATAAAATTTATCTGTCGTTTTACATTAATTATTTTATTAAGTTCAAAATATCATAAGAAAAAGTAAGATGAATGAACAAAATATCATTCTTGTCACCTAATTAACAAAAAGTTAAATAAAGTGATTGAATTGAACAATAATTATTTTTTTAGTATTTAATAGCAATTTTTTAAATAAAAAATTAATTGAAAATAGTCAAAATTAAGAGAAAGAACAAATTTAACTAATCACGTATTGTGTTATGAAGGCCATTAAGTGTACTGATAATTGAAATAATACAACTATAAAATAAAAAGCGACACAGATAGCCTATTAACAAACTCCCACAATGTTTTAATCAAAACATGTTAGGTGGTGTTCCTATAATTCGGTCTAACAGAGTTGGTTTCAAAACCGAAAATGTTGCATCTGCAGTACAGAAATCTAAGCAAAAGACATAGTTTTATTTATTTCTGTAATCCTTTTTTGGTACCTGAATTTTAGGCTGAGAAGACAGAGATGGGAAAATTTTCCAGATTCAAGGTTCTAGAAAAGACTGGCATCATTTTGAGAATGAGGAATTAAATCTGCATCTTTAGGTAACAAGACAGGTTTAATTCTACTAATTCATCTTTTTTTTGTGATATTTATTTTTTCTTTTCTGATTCAGCAACATTAAACATGAAAAAATAGGCCCTGGGACAAAAATCGGTTCAGTTGGTCAATATGGAATGCCTTACATGAATGTAAGTATCCTTCACATGTTTTTTCGCGTTTGTCAGTTGGCTCTGACATTGAATAATTTTCCTTTTACAGACTTTGTGCTCTGCTGAGACATTTGTCATAGTCTGACTCAAAATCTATACTTATTATCATCTTCTCGCAGTGAATTTCTTCACGCATTATTTTTGTTTCTGAATTTGTATTTTGGTTTCAACTATTATGGTATATTTTAATAGATACCTGTTGAACCAGTGAGCATCATAAACCAACTCAGGCATAATTGATATGTAACAGTTTATAGGTTATGCTGTTTAGTCATATCCTAAGAACTTTTCTTTTAATTTCGTATAATGATTTATGTTGTGTCAAGGAGGAAAAAAAACGTAAGTCTATTTCACAATTACCAATGACAGTTTTTTTATTTTTTTCCATTTGCGAGTTCATCAATCAGCAGAACTATCATGTGCACATGTTTCTCATATTCATGATAATGTGTCCAACATAGTAGAAAAGCTTTGAAACTCAGAACCTTATTTTTTTCGTGCTTCTAGCTAGATACTACATGCTTGAGCGTAGGGTTAATTGAATACTTATCAAGGTCTTTCTTGGTTTAGAAAGGGAGACTGTTTACCAGTCTTGAATTTTATTCTTCAATTTTCTAATCATAACTTCTTGTTGAGGCGAGTGGATAACGTTTCGTATATATATTATCATAGTACTAATGATGCTTTCTTCATGCTACAATTCTCCGTTGTTTCTAAATTTGTTCTGAATGGTACTAAACTAGTTATTTACCACCAAAACATTTTTGTGTTGAGCTATGTTTGTTAGAATGTTACTAATTCATAATAAAAAAACATCTAAGTTCTGATGCATAATATCTGCTACAAAATCTTCTTGGGTGTAAGTGTGAAACCAAAAAGAGCATTCACCTTGTTTGAAACTTCTGAGAAATATGGTATCTAATCCAAGTTATACAATTATTCATTATGAAACATCATATCAGATAATAATAGTATGTTGTGTGCTAGTTACTAGTTACTGACAAAAATGCGCATAGTGGTTGAAGGCGTGAATCAAATACTAATATTTACTAGTTCGTGAATTTGTTAAGTATTTAAGTTGGAAATAGGAAATCTTTAATGAGAATCTGAGCAATGAGATTCACATCATTGGACCAAAAATACAAGAGAATGCAGGGAGGCCATAGAGTCATCGTAGGAGTCTAAAAAGCATATATAAACTACATACAACTTAACAGTGATATGTAAAAATTTCGCTTGATCAATGAGGGGAAGTAGAAGAGAGAAAAAGACTATACAGTTTCAGTTTCTATACTTCCTGGTTTCCAGTGTTGTTCCATCTTTAAGACTTTCCTGTGCATCATTGTCCATGCCAAGGCTGAAGAGAGCAGCTGCTTGAAGATAGTATGCAGTGGGCCAGGTTGGAGATATTGATTGAGCATGCATGGCATCTCCAAGTGCCTCTTGAGCCATGTCATTCATCAGATAGCATAAGCAGCGTCTGGCATACACGGTAGGTGATACCATGGTTCCACCATCGATGAACTACACACAACAAGAATAGTGAAACTCGGTCTAGCAAAAGAAAGTTGGCATGCATATCCATTACATTTTCAATGCTTTGCGGGTAATGCCTACTTTGGAAATTCCTCCCTCTTCTTGCAACTTCGGAGATATAAAGAATCATTTTAAATTTCCCCAAGTATTAATTTTCCAAGGTTTTGGATGAATCCAAAGTACCCTCCTTTATTCTACCAAAATTGTAATAGCCAAAACATTCAGTCTAGAAAAGTAACTATTGGTAGACATGCCAGTAAATACTTTATTAACAAAGTAATTATTAATCTTGCGGTGTTAAAGGGTAGACACTCTGACGTTACAAAGTGTTTAAGTTTGGATGCATTGGATATTTTATTTTTCAAGCTGACTTACTTGTGTATAGCAGTCAATGGCTGTAGAGAAGTCTCTAGCATGGAAAGCAGAATCGCCTTGCTTCTTAGAATTTAGAGTATCTTGTATTTGATTTGTCCACATTTGAAAGGAAAGCTGTGACAACATGAAAGTTGACAAAATACAAATCCATAAATATCATTATACAAGGGAGGTCCAGCTCTGCTATGAACTACAAAAGAATTAGCAAAAAACACTTCGTTTGTCATACTACAGAATTTGTTTCTGGCATTGGAAAAGCAAAACCAAGATGGCATTAGAATGAAGAAATGCAAAAAAGGTAAACTGTCATGGATATGAAAGATTTACAACGCGATGTCTTTAGTTACCCATGACCAGAGTCAAACAAATAGATCTGCATCAAACAGGTTTCAAAATTGTGTAGACAAAAACGGAAGGCCCCTATACTCGCTGATTAGAAATCTAAGTAGAGAAAGAAATTGACCTATGAATTACCTCATTAGCAACATCTTCATCATCCTTGTAGCCCACTTTATCCAAAATCTCATGTACTGCAGTCAGATCTCTTCTGGAACAAGCGTCACCAAAAGGTGTTAATGAAACTGTTTCCTTTGATGACAGACTCCTATCTGGTATGCCCATTAAAACATATGACGGTACCTGCAAAATACCACAAACTTCAAACCAAATACGTTTCTACGATTCCAAATGCCTTCATTGATATATACATATCAGCCAAGTAAACTTTGATCCTTGATTGAATTGATAGAATAACTTGCGAAAAGATTAAAAAAAAAAAAAAGGAGGAGAGAAAAAGAAGGGCATACCGAAGTTTCTTTCTGAAGAGGGGTCAGAGCAGTCACGAGCGACTTAACATTTGGTCTCTCGCGAGGTTCATATTGTAAACAGCGCGAAGCTAATCTCACTAACTCAGTTCCGTCATCATTTGAAAAATGACCTTCCAAACATGAGTCCATTAGCAACAGGAAATTTTTGCCTCGTATAAGATCAAGTGCCTGCATGTAAAGGGGTTATTATACCTCTTTGTTTATGAAACACTAAATAGAATATAATCATTTTAAACCAAACCAACAATGATGTTATTGCAAATCTGGCAAAATCCAACCGTAAAGAGCTGACATTGTAAAGGTCAAAGTTTACTAAACACAATGCCACCGTAAATTAAAATGAACACGAAATGGTAAAGAGAGAATGTACATGACTCGGTGGGATATGCTTTCCACTCAGAAGATCAAGTAATAGTGTGCCAAAACTGTAAACTACACTTTCAGCAGTGATTCTTCCTGCCAAATTTGAAAAACCAGAAGGCACGAAATTAACAAAAAGGTCCTTTAGCCCCAAATAATACAATATTAACGAAAAGGCTATATCACCTGTCCTCAAGTACTCTGGAGGTGTGAAGGCTAAATTAGTACTATAGCTTCTGCCATCCCTACTGTTTTTCATGAGTCCAAAACAAGAGAGTCTAGGGTTGCCTTCCTGTCCACCAATGGTACCGCATAAGTTGTCAAAACATAACGAAAGAGGCACAAAAAGAGGTTAAAAGGTGAAGTACCTGATCAAACAAAATTCTATAAGCATTAAGATCATGGTACAATGCCCTTCCTTTACTGCTGCAGTATTCCAAAGCTTGAGCTAAATACAAGGCCACCCTCAGCCTCATTGCCCATTTCATAGGCTGGGCTTCCCCTGCCAGAGCAGTTCATTCACGTCACAAAATCAGGGGATTAAATGGGAAAGATATTTCAACAAACACAGGGACAGATTTGAGAGAGCACATCACTCAAATTTGACTCCTGATGTAGCTTCTAAAGCAAAATATTGAAAATGCCAAAGGGTTTAACTAAATGAGATCAACATTAGATCTTCTCTTATGTTGCTTGCAGAATAAAAATAAAACACATAAAAAACAAAATAAATGGAAAACTCACAATGAAAAAGGTGTTTAGAGAGAGTTTCATTGGGCATGAACTCTGCAACAAGCAATCTCTCTTCTCCCTCACAGCAGCACCCAACCAAGTTAGCCAATCTTTCATTCCTCAGCTGCCCCACAGCACGTGCCTCCTCCTGAAAGGTCCAACCAAACAAGACACCAAATCAGACATAAAAATTCCACCCACACAATACGCAGCAAGAAAAAGCAAAAACCAGAAGCAGAAGTAGCAGCACGAACTAGGAATTGCCGAGAATCAGGCCAAGCAGACTTATTGAAGCGCTTCACAGCAACCGTCCTATCGTCCTCAAGCCTCCCTTTGTAGACAACATTTGGAGCCTTCTCACCGTGTTCCGAGACAATGTTGTCTGGTGAGAATCCTGAGGTGGCAACTCTCAGCTGATCCAAACTGTACTCACTGAACCCTCCCCAGGGATCCTTCTCATTCCTCTTCCCATCATCATCTTTACCCACAAATCAAAAGCAAAAATGAAGTTAGCATTCAAAATTAAAAATACCTTCTTGGTTTTGTTTTAGCATGTCCCCAGTGAAGTAGAAAAGGAAAGTCACCATTGTCAGACAAATCATGGAGGTTTGATTTGACGTGGGAAGGCCACCAGCAGAGAGAGAATTTAGAGCAACGAGCTCCCATCGGAGAGAGTGCAATCACAGAAGAGAAAAAAGAGTATGTGTGTTGTGTGTGAGAGAAAAAGAGAGAGAGAGTAAATGAGACCCTTTTGCTCTCCAACAGCAACAGGTCTTGATGTGTCAGTTTTATGGAAGAAGGGGTTAGAGAGAAGAAAGATAAGATTAAAAAAGGGAAATTGAAGAGGAGTATGGCATGGAAGGGATAAAAGAAAGAAGAAAGCGAAAT
Source organism: Vigna radiata var. radiata (assembly GCF_000741045.1). Taxonomy (NCBI): domain Eukaryota; kingdom Viridiplantae; phylum Streptophyta; class Magnoliopsida; order Fabales; family Fabaceae; genus Vigna; species Vigna radiata. The sequence continues at coordinate 4,357,075 of NC_028352.1, forward strand.
ACGGCGGTGTTTGGGAAGAGAGAAAGTGGGGTGGGAAAAAAGATGACTTTTTTGGGATCCAAAGGTTTTCTTTTTATCTTTGGTGTGTGTTTGCTGCGGTGGTGGTGCTGCTGCTCCTTCTGCAGTGAATGAATGATATCAGTCACCTCTTCTCTTCATCATTCCTCCTTTCTTCTCACACACACACACCTTTGCACTTCCTTTGCTTTTACCCTTTTCAATTATTATTTTCATTATTATTAGTCTCTAACATTTTTACTTTTTAAGGTTTCTTTGTTTTCGATGCAGACACAACCATACATAAAACCTCTTCTCCAGGATGTCTTTCTTTAACTTTAAAAATAACATCTTTTTTCATATTAAAATAATAAAAAATAACTCATTTTTATAAAAATAATGATATTTTACAAATCAATCCTTTTTATTTCATATATCATCTCCATTTTTTAAAGTAAGTATTTTGATAAACTACTCCAAATAAGTTATTTTAAATTGTTTTTTAAAATTAAACAAAGGGTTTAACAGTACAATAAATAGTTTTTATAAAAATATATCAAGCAAATTACACCTTATATAAACTTGGTCCGGTTTTTTAGTTTTAAAATCAAACCGATAAAGAGAATCATTTAAAGTTTAATGGTTCAATACAGATTAGTTTAATATAAAATGACAAAAATAATATTAATTTACAGTATAAATTTTGAATATCTAAATATAAAAAATTAATATAAATATATCACAGTATTTATATTTTAAGTTTCACCTCCCTTCACAAATTTGTTAATTGAATCTTGATAAACTATTTTAGTTTATTATGTATTTCTAATTTTTGTGATAAATATAAAACAATATTATAATTTATGTAAAATCATAAGTAATTTTTTAGTTCAAATTTATTGAATAATAAAATTGTTTAAATGTTTACTATTATAATTAATATAGTTGATGATTATAGTCTTTTATTATCAAAATATTTGTATTGGAAATGATAAAATTATTTATTGTTTGTTATTAATTTCAAAATTATTTTATATTCACAAGAAATTTTCACATTTCTTAATATATAAATTTAAATAAACAAGCAGATGATAGAATAAGATAACAGTTTTATCATCAGTTAATAAAAAAAACAATAAATGCATAATTAAAAATAAAAAAAAATCCAATACTCAATATATAAAAACAATAATAATAATTTAATTGAAAATATTAGAAAAACAATATTTAAGTGGAAGTTTCAAAAATAGACATCAATGTTATAATAATGTGATTATATTTAAAAAATATATATTTTAAGTTTGATTTATTTTATTTAAAAATTAGATGATACTATATCAACCATTTTCATTGATATGATGATTTACCATACACTTATTATCTTTTCTTTAACTTTTTATCAGTTTTTTTAATTCTTTTATTAAAATTTTAAGTTGATTAAGAAGTTACTCGTCTTAAATTAATGTTACTTTATTAATAGTTTTTCTCTGTATGGTAATATTGGTATAAAATATTTTCCGTGAGAATTAAATATAAATTGATTGAGGACCTTAAAAATTTACAAATAATTTATTTTCTTTCTAACCTTACTTATTTCAGAGTTAAAGACACATCACCAATATTTCAAACTTATATCAATACAAACACAAATAGTTCTGTTTTGACAATAATTTTTTTAAAACTAACTGATTCTGAGAAATAAAGTGTTAAACTTGGATAGTGAATATTTAATTTTTAAACTAAAAAATAATAATTTTTTAATTAGTAATAATTTTTATCAATTTACACCTAATTGATTTTATTTTAAATTTCGTGTTACCAAAAAGATTATTATAAATAATAGTAAGATGAAGATTTAACCATCATTAACTTCTGGTAATTTTATTTTATTTCTTACTGGGACAACTTTTTCAGATGACTAATTTAAAATAGGCATTTAATTGATATTTTTACTAATCCGGTTTATTAAACTTTTTATTTATAAAATTCAAAATTTGAGGTAATATAGATTTTTTTAATATTAACTATATGAAATTTTTTATATTTTTATTATTGTATTTGTAAAAGCATGGAAAAGGATATATGAAAATTTAAAAAGGGATATAAAATTAAGTATAAGTATCATGAGAATATTCATATCTTATAAATTGAAGCATGGCACGTAAAAGGGTCACCATCAAAGTAAAAACATTAGTTGCATATTATTATTGATACTTAGATACATTTATTGTTGCCCTAATAATTATCTAGTCACTTTCAACATTCCCCTGTCTTATATACAGTAGTGTCACAAGGATTGAGAACTTTCATTAATTTCATTGGTGACCTTATATTTGTTGTTAATTTATATTATATTTTTTATATATAAGAGTCCAAGTAAATTAATATTCAAGTGTTCAAATATCAATGAACTTTAAAGCTATAATGAATAATCCCAATTACCAATTAGATGCTCTCTCAATTGGCAGTTTAAACGTTGCATTATTAAATTAAAAATCATCATAAACTGTGACAAATTCATATTTAAATTTTGATTACCCTTACTAATAACTTTTTTTAGTTTAACTGAGTATCTTTCCAATTTTTTTAAGTCATTTCAATCTATAGATGTATAAAGATAAAATGGATAAAATATGCATGAAACAAGAAATATATATTTTTAATAGATACTTGAGTGTAATAGATATAAGTATTTAATTTATTGTTTGCTAATGAAATGGATACATTATCATGATATTAATTTATGTTTTCTACAAGTAAATTTTATTTGAATATTCTTTTTTTAAATTCAAAGAGTGAAAAATATTAATTATGAAATAATTATTTAAAATTTGATTTCATATATTTTTATCTTCTATAAAATTATAATTATTTTATAAAAAGTTTAATTTTTTTAAATTTTATAATTTGGTACATCTCATTTAAATTTGTTTTAAAATATTAAATATATTAACATGAATATTTTATTAAGTAATTTTATTTGAATTATACTTACAAAATTTATTTAAATTTACATTTTTAAATATTTAATTTCAAATAGTTTTATTTAAAATTTTAAATATTTAGATATAGAAATATGTGCAGATATACATGTAAAAGAAATGGTGATTTTTTTTAAATATACAATAAATAACACGTAGATAATAAGATAATATAATTTAAACGACACAGATAATAAATAGAAACTACCCGCCAATGTAATTTGAATCATATTTGTTTACCTATAAGAAAAATATTTTTTTCAACGAAGCATAAGCTTAATAACATGTAATCAATATAATAAAAGTTATTTTTTGTAGTGTAAAGACTTTTTTCTATTAGTATTATTATTATCATTATATTCTATTTTAAATCCCTCAAGTTATGTGAATAAATTCACCGTCTTTGAAGTTTTAATATATTAAAAGAGAAAAGACACATATAAATTATAATTAATACTTATTTTTAAACAATTTTTTAGTGTAAGAAAACAAATCATCTACGTAAAGGTTAAAACCCAAGAGTGACTTTTACTATTTTTTTATAAGAATATTAATGTTTTAACTTTAAGGTTTATTCAAATAATATTATTAAAATCAATCACAATATCTAGTATATTATTTGTTTTAGAGTTACTTACCTTACTATCCTTGATAAACATATAATTAAATAAAGAAAAAAAACTATACATTTTTTTTGTTTTCGTAAATATCAAAATAATAATAATAGTATATTTATTATGTACAATATTATTGGTATCAGAAAATTTCATACTATTATCCTGTTCAATGAATTTAATATTTAAAATATATTGAATTTATTAATAATGTATCATGTTTGTTTAATCTAAATATATATTACATACTCGAGAATATTCTGTTTTTCAAGAGAATGTTTCTCCCTACACCTCACTAGTTTCTCTCTGCACTTCCAAAATTACATTTTAATCCCTATGTAATAAAAGTCAAACTAATATTAATCAATGCACCCCTGTTTCTTGTTGCAGCATTTCGTGTTGCGGCACCATCAAACCGCATTTCAGATTACGTTTAACCCCATTTAAACAAAATCAAATTTATACATATTGATAATAATTATTATTTACTTAATAAATAATTTAATGAAATTTCTAAATTCATTAAAAAAAATATGTTTCGATTATATACTTAACAAATAATATAAATTATTACTTAAAATACAAAAAAATACATATTTATCAACATTTATTTAACTACTACTACAAATTGGATATGTTAATAAATTAATTAATAGTTAATCAAAATTCAAAAATAATATATCATATAAATTACATTAATAACATTTAATATATAAAATAATATCTAATTCCAAAAAATAAAAACCTACCTAAAATTTAATAACAATCAAATTCATAGAAAAAGTAAG
>NC_028352.1:4361879-4377963 GCF_000741045.1 Vigna radiata var. radiata
ATATATATATATATATATATATATATATATATATATATATATATATATATATATATATATATATATATATCTCTGCACGCCACAAAAAACGCAAGGAAGTGCTACCACCAACCAACGTTAACAGCACTCCACAACAACACCCCAACAGTCACACTGCACTTTGAAAATTTTTTCTTACCATCGGAGGAGAATAAAGGAGAAGACGGAAGAAATCAAAAATTGTATGTAGGATTGTAGAAGTGAGTTGCGGCTGAGGTTTCTATTTTTTTTTTTAAAAAAAGAAAATATGAAAAGGCTTAGAGGGTAGGAAGTAGGGTACAATAGGATTTAAAAATGTTTGGTGAGGTGCAGAACGAGATGAGTAAGGTGTAGGGAGAAACACTCTTTTCAAGACAGAAATAATAATTAAAATTAGTGAGAATTATTAATTGGTCGTTTATTTTTATGAGGACAGGATATCCTGATCCAGCTATAAGATTTATGATAATTGTTGATAAGTGGAGGAACATTTGACAGGAATGGTCCCTTGTTTTTCTTTTAACACCTCCACTAATAATGCACCTCTTTGGGAGACACACCCCTACATGGTTAAGCAAAAAATCTTCCATCAAACCCTCTTTTCTTCATCTACTTTCCAAGATTTCACCACAGACACTGTGGACACCCTTTCGGATTAGTCTAGGAAAAAGGAATCTCTGTTCTTTTTTTCACAAATCCAAACCCACGTGTTATTCGTATAAATATCATCGAGTGGATAGATAGATAGATAGATTTTTTTTCATAAAATTGTTTTAAAACTAATGATTGTAAGTTGGAGTCTTGGATACATAAATATACAAGCTGACAATTGGTATAAATGAAAATCTAAAAGCTGTGTAAAATCCAGACATCTTACAATAAAATAGTTTGATTTGATCCATATAGGATTTATGAGTAAAAGGTATGAAAAGATGGGAAGGTTTGGGTTTGAGGAGAAAAAAGTACAGAAGCATGTGTAATACTAATGATGTCGTGGTTTGACGCAGTGTGTGGTGTAATTTGAGTCTTTGTCATTGAAAGGGAAGGACATAGGACATGGCATGTTATTAATGCAGATTAAATAGAAATGGTAAAAACAGCAGTAGCTTTTCATAGCAAAGTATAAATCAAGAAAGGCATGTGATGTAATGTAACAAACCATGTATATCTATGCTTGCTCCTACACCACCAAGACCATTTAATTTCGGAAAATTATCACAAAACAAACAATAAATGTTGTTACATTAACAACATCAACTCAGTTATAAGTGTTTTCACTCTTTTCACGTAACAAACAAACATTCTTTAGTTTACCAACCAATGTAAATATAGCGTAAATTTCTTTCTTCATCTTAATACTTTGAAAAAACTCGTTAATCCAACTTATTCATTCTCTTTCATCAAGACTCATTTGTAAGAGTTTATAGGTATTAATTCTTATATGTGATAAAAAAAAATTATGAACATCAACTTTTTTTATTCTTTGAAAATTATTCTATTAATAGAAAAGTAAGATAAAAACAAGAATATATAGCATGAAAAATTTTAAAACTGAATAAAAAATCATGACATGTCTAATGATAACCATAAAATAATTTTTTTAAAACATATTAGTTATTCTTTTATGCTCTTTCACACCATATGCACCTACACTTTGTAAAGCAAGAATTAAACTAAAATTTCCAACATTTTTATAAGAGTATAAAAAAAGTCAAATGTAAGATAAATACAAACTTAAAGTGTTTTTTACTGAAAAATTTAAATATCATCAACTTTACTATAGACGTTTTCATCCACTTTATTACTTATTGATGTAGAATTTTTCAAAATATATTATTTTAATCAAACCAATGGTTAGAGCAGTTGTAGTATAATGGTTAGCGTGAAAATACAAACCAATAGGGGTTTAATATAAACGCGTGTCTTTTAATTTCTTCTCAATTTATCTACTATGCAAATAATAAATATAAATAAAAGAGTAAGGTTGAGAGAAATTTGTACAGATGATTTTTGTCCTGGTTCAGATGTTATCAATCATACGTCTAGTCGCTTATCTCAAATAAGATAAACAGTTCATTAATCACAAAACAATTACAAACTACATTCACAGAGAAACAATTTGTAAGAGTTTAAAAACCACCTCTCTTGATACCATGAGAGATGAACCTACATTACCTCCTTTGAATCTTCACAAAGGATGAGACACACCTCCTCCGAGTACTTCATAAAGGATGAAACACCTCCTCCGGATACTTCACGAAGGATGATCCTCTTCCACACACCTCCTCATACGCACCAAGGATGAACTAGCTATTCCTTTGTCACCATAGTAGCAATGTACCAGCACTACAGACAAGAGTTTCTTAGTTGAGCAAGAGCACACAATTCTCAAAGAGTTCTGAGTATTTTAGCGTAAGGGAAGAGTTGTTGATGATGGATAAGGAGAGCCTATTTACAAACTCAAGCAAATACTCTTACATTCTTCGTAAGTGACCATTTAACGCTTTTAATCGATTAATATTAATGTTAATTGATTAAAATGAGTACAACAGCTAGTTTTCAAAAACCATACAACTCTAACGGTCAGCTTTAATCGATTATTCTAAGAATTAATCGATTAACATCGATTAAAATAGGTAATAATCGATTATTTTTGTGCTAGTTGAGTTTTCAGCACCTATAACATTTTAATCGATTAATACTTAATTTAATTTATTAAAATCGTGCGTTTTTTTATTCTTAACAACAAATATAAAGTATGAAGGTACAAGAATCAAAACATACTACAAATCTAAGTCCTAAACATCAAACTACAATTATTACAAAAGTTTTTTATAACAAAAACAAGTTTTCAAAGGTTCTTCATGGATCTTGATAAATCTTGACTTGATTTGGACATCATTAAAACTTTATCTTCATCATTTTGCTAACACAAACAATATGAATGTTAGACGGGTACTCTCCTACCTAATACAAATACAAAGAATAAGTATTTTGAAAGAGAATATTGAAGAAATACAACACCAATAGAAACATGTATAAGTCAAACTCATATAAAAGATTAATATTACATTTCACCCAAAACTTTAAGATATAATGAGTTTATAAATTTTCATTCTTATATAAGGAAAAAATTTATTTAACAATTCTTTTTTGATAACGTATATGAGGTAGTTTGTGATTGGTCTGTTTCGAATATTTTTTTAAAATAAATTCAAACAAACCAATAAAATGATGACACATATCCTATTTTTAAAATGTGGTTAAAATATCATAATCCCCTATATAATACTTAACATTTTCATTTTAACTCAATATAAAATTTAAACTCACTTAAATTTAAATGATTCTTAATAATATAAAACTAATTTATAATATATAAATATAACTGTTGATAACTTTTTGGCAAGTATACCAAATGATTACAAGTAATACAGTGGATAAGTAAAGTATGGTTCTCCCAAGGGACTTGTGCAACACATGACAATTCTTCCTTTTATAACTCAATTAGACATCAAATACACAAAACAATACAAGAAACTATTTTTGGTATTTTATCAAACATAGTTTCTGGTGTGCCAAGAATTTTTATTTAAAAGAAACTTCATTGGAATTGGGTTTCATGAATCATATGAATATAAAACTCTATTCAATATTTCATTATTTCATTCAAACATTCACATCAAGGTATACTAGTCCTAATCCCTTAACAACCAGTTCTAAATTAATATATCAAATTGCTAATCCCTTAATCAATTTAACATACAATTTGCATTAAGTATGATGCTTAGAATGACCAAGTTATTGAGTCTATCCCTAGATCCCAAATCACTTAGGTGCTCTATCTATGTCCATGTTCAAAGTTACTTTCCAGTAATCAGATACATTCAAATAACATTATATTTCCATATAATGATAGTAAATTTAAGAAAGAACATATGAACGAATAACGATATATTGAACAGGAAAATTACATCATTGTGAGTTCATTACATCCAATCCCAACGAAAGAGAAATTTAACTACTCCTAGTCATCTAGAACTACACATTTGAAGCAATCCCTTGCAAAAATGGTGTCTTGATGCCTTAAAGTAGTCTCCTGAAGTTTCTGAGATGTTTTTGTTTCTTTCTTTTGTCCGGAATTTCTGTTAGGAGAGAGAGTTTTCTTTCTGTCTATTTTCCACTTTAAAAGCCAATTGAAAATAACTAATTCGCTAAGTGCACAACTCTTCATGCGCTAAGCGAATATTCAACTGCAACATATCTTTAACTGTCATTTATTCGCTCAGCGAATTGTTGGTGCGTTAAGCGAATAAAATAAATATTAGCTGCGAATTAATTTCTGGCTTAGCAAGAAACATCCCATAGCACTCCACTTTGATGTATAAATTCCTGTACAATTTACTACACACTTTCCTATATCTAATTACAACTTTTCAACGAGGAAAACACATTATTTCATAAATAATTACAAATTTGAGTTAATTAATAAGTCTGAACATGTATTTTTTCATACTTATCAACTATAATAATTATTTTATAATATATTATTAAAACTTATTTTAGTAAAACTTATATTCAACCGAATTATCCACAGAATCTTTAATAAAAACCATAGTCAATACCTAAATGTTATACCAACTAATGAGTCCACATTCGATAATATTCAGACTTATTTAATTTAAATTAAAATAGACAATATATTATCAGATTATTTTCAGAAATATAAATATTATTATTTATTTGTTCCATTTCACAACAATAGGATTTTTATCACGTAGGCCAAAACGTTTTTCTTATCCAATTTCTAAAAGGATCTTTTTAATAGAAATTTGTACACACGTGTGTGATCTAATATCAAATTTTATATCATTGATTATTGAAATTGGTTTATATGTTTGATTATTAAAATTGGTTATGTTTAATTTGAGGAATGTCTTGAACTAAAATTATGAAATGTTTGATACATGGGAATAGTGATTTCTAAAACAATAAAACCTGATATAATGATAACTAAGTTCTGTTTTATTACTAAAAAAATATAACTAGGAATATTTATACAAGTTGTATAGATGTAAAAGAATAATGCAACATTGTTATTAAAATATTTAATTTATTATCTCATTAAATATATTAATAAGATTAAAGTACGTTTTATTGACAATATTTCGAGTAACACTTTGATGAGAATGTTTTGTGGATAACTTAATATTAGTCTTCTTACTAATCTGAGACCAATATTATTATAATAAGGGTTTTAAATTGTCATAGCAGTTGTGGTCGTCGTTGCGTTAACAATGCTCTTAGATCACATCTATCGTGACAAAACTTTTAATCTTTAAGAATAATAATCTTATGACATACTTTTACATTCATTTGACACATAATGTAAGGATAAAATAGTGTAAAAAGTATAAAGTTTTATAGTTTTTCAAGAAAAAAAATAAAAAGTAAGTAAGAGTAGTGTCTAATTTAGATGTGTCAAATAATCATTTCTTAAACTTTAATTATGTGCTCTCTGCTTAAATAAACTATTGAATTGTTTATCCATACGTAATTGTTAATGGATGTCGTCGAGGCAATGCGCATATTTGACAGTATTAACAACGTTATTTTAAAGAAATAAGAATGTTTTCATATACATAATACCATGACCGACTAATTTATAAGTCTTTAACACATGCAAAACACGTAAAACGTTAGTATACTCAAAGTAGAAAACAGTTAATTGAACCAGACAAAAGAAAAGAAACATGTTCACACGCACTGATCTGAACCATAGTTTATAATAACAACAAGGATCGTAACAGCTACTAAAATGTTTACTTTCATATCCATCCATCAGATATGACAAAACAAGTGCTCCTTCGTTATGTCTTCACCCCAATAATATGTCGGCAACATTTTTTTATCCACAACAAAACAAAAAAAAAATATTTATTTTCTAAATATGAAAAATTAGACTCTTCTTATTGTACTTTAATATTTAGGAGGTGAATTTTATTAAATGAAAAATAAATTTTACATAATTTTAAAGTTATGAAGTTTAATTGAAAGTTTAGATAGACATTGGGTTGGGCCAATTGTTTTAGTTAGCCCGGCCCAAGAACATTATAGTTATCTCTTTGAATGAGGTAATTAGAAAGAGGTTCTAGAATAGTGTGGTTTGAGCAGAGAGAGTGGTGAAAGAAAAGATGTCGATTGTTCCAATGAACCAGGACGAGGGCAACGCTTTCAATCTATTGGCTCAGTGGGATCCGTTCCTTGATTTTCCTCTTCCTCCTTCCATCTCCAACTTCTTCCCCGGTTTCGGATTCGGATCCGGGTCGTCGGTGAACACACGTGTGGACTGGAGGGAGACACCCAGAGCGCACGTGTGGGAGGTGGCGCTTCCCGGCTTCACCAACGAAGACGTCCTGGTGGAGCTCCAAGACGAGAGGGTGCTCCAAGTGGGCGTGGAGAGTGGCAACTTCACGACCAGGTTCAAGATCCCCGACAACGCTAACCTCGAACAACTCAAAGCCAACATGCGTCACGGGGTTCTCGTTGTCACCGTTCCCAAGGTTAACCAACCCCTTCCTCCACCGCCTAGTAGGAATATCAGGGTCGTTGAAATCGACGGCACCGACTGAACCCTTCGAAAGACAACCTCAGTGAGCAAACTCTGTCTCTTCAATCTGTTCACTCTAAAGTCCAAACGCTGTCTTTCTCGTTATATGTAACCGTATCGTGTGGGTGTATGTGTCGGATCGAACTCTGTTTTGTAAGACGTGTGCGATACCCTGCTCTGTTAAAGTTAAACCAATGTAAATATTATATGTATGTGTGCGCGTGTTTGGAAAGTTTGGAAATGGATGCTGTATGGTTAGTACGTGCTTAACATTGCAAAGAAAGTTTATCAAATTAACATGGTTTTTTGGTGTCCCTAAAAATGGCTTATTTAAATTAACCTGGAAGTGGCAATCCTAAGCCTCCAGTGATTTTAGCATAACCAAATGGTTTGTTGGATATTGTTCAAATTCCTCTCTAGCTGCTGTATTTTTCCATTCAGGTTAATGCGACTCATCTGTAAGTGTTTCTAAATTTCTTGAACAAGTCTAACTCTAATAATCAATAGCTGTTTTGATGTGTTGGGAATCGTGGATCTTGGCAACATTGTTGGAGTTGTGGTGAAATTACTGTCGAAAACAGAGAGAATTCATCTCAAAGTTGCCTACATGGCTGGTTGATTTTGGTGTTTAGCTTGGTCAATCAGTTTTAGTGTTATGAGTGGATATTTTTATTTTTTTTTCAGAATTTTAGTTATCTTTATTCTGATAAACTTTTTGGACGTTGAATCACAATGTAACTATCATTATTTTCTCATTTTTCGTGATTATTTTATAGTCTTGTTTGTCCCTGATAGAAAAATGCATTTGGGTCTTGTTCACTGAAAATCGTGTTTTCTATAATGTCTCCAAATGAAGGAGTATGATACTGATAGTGATAATGATGGAATACGGTATTGCATAACAAGACGCCATTGATGAACGTGTAGACTTTAGGATAAGCCTGCCTGAAAAAGAGTTGATGTATATTCAACTTTGTGTATGAATTGGTCTTGTGATTCTTCTCTATTGTTCTTGTAGAAGAAAATTCCCATAAATGCTGCAGTTGACTCTAATAAAAGGAAAAACATTAATTTACAACTTTCCTAAATTGCAATTTCAGACCTTACTTTTAGTTATTTCCATTTTCTAGTCTTTTTGAAGGAGAAAAAAAATATATATACTAACATCCCTTCAGAGAATTTCACTTCTATAATGAAGGATGGAATAATTTAATTTGCTGAAGCAGAAATTTATAATTAATTTTTCAATGAATTTGTGATAGTTTATTATTAATATGCATGGGTTTATTTTTTTTTCATGAACAATTAAAGTGGTTTATTATTATTTTCATATATTGGTAATTTTGAAAAGTCAGCTAATTCTTTTTATTTCATTTTTTTTTTCTTAACTAAACAAAAGAATAAAAACACATTTTTGATGGGTTAAAATTTTAATTAATTCAATTCAATGTTATCATTCTAAAAATATTTGTAATGTGATTAAAAATATGATTAAAAAACTAACATCTTTAATGATGGTAAGATTAAATATTTCTTATATGTAAATTTGAAGGAGTAGTATTGCATTTGGCTTTGATTATCATGCATTAATGAATAAATTGAAAAGCAGTAAGTGTTATTATTTGATAAGGACAAATGGTAGACAAATCTAATCCAAATTTAATGTTAATTAATATTCAAGATTCGATTTGGGTCTGTTGCACCAATCCTGTCACTGTTGCTTCATTCTTACGACTCCTAATTTCAATAATAGCAGGACTCACTAGGGTTTTTAGGCAAACTTTATTTTCGTCTTGCCTTCTATAGGAAATTGAAATTATTTGTGATAGTGCTTTTCACTTACGCCATGCAATTTTTGACTTGTATTACTTATTGTAATTTGGTTTTAGGGTTTATGGGATCTTTCAATCATCTTTTCATGTAAACAATATATAAAAATTTAAAAAAAAATTAACTATGTTTATAATTTATAAATTTAGATATGAAATAAATTAAAATTTGTTACTGAGATACAGTATTGTATTCAAACTCTAAAAATAAATATATATATAATTTTTTAATTCAATAATATTTTTTTTTTTGTTTTAAATAGTTTTTTAAATTAACATTTAAGCTTAGATGTATTAAACTGTATCAACAGCTCAAACAACATTGTAAAGCTTTGTTTAACACTTAAAAAAATTTAATATTATTAAATAAGAAAATCAATGTATTCAATTTTAAAATTTAAAAATTAAAAATTATGAGGTGAACAAACTTTACTTCTTATATTATAAATGAATTAATGATATTTCACTTTAAAAAAAATCTATCGGATAACATTAAATTCTTCAGTCTAATTATTAAAGAAAAAATTATTCTTTGAAAAAAAAAAGAAACCTAGAACATTCGTCACATGAGAACTCGTATATCCATGTAAGAAATAATAGTCTCATGTAAAAAATAAATAAAACGCATTCACTTTAATTTTTAATTTGACAATTTAAAAGTCAACTATATATCCATTATAATCTTGATCTAATAAAGATAATTATCATATATATATCATAGTTTATCTAAATTTAAGAATTTTACGATAAAAAAGAATTCAAATGAAATTTACGATAATATTGGTTATATATAATGTATATTATAAGAACAAATCTTAATTTTAATTTATAAGAAGCTTTATGATATTAATTACACAAGAAATATAATAAAATAATAAATAGGAGTTTATCCATACAAACATGATGAATTGGATGTTCCCAACATCTCCATCATCACAGAACGAACTCAAACTTTTTCACTCTTAATTACTTCATCAGTTTTTACAGCTACTGAAGGTGATTTTACATGCACTAAAGCTATATCATAATCTGAGTAATATTAGATGAAGTTAGAGATTAATTGATAAGATAGTTTTGACCAACCTATTTAAGGCATCATAGGAAGAACCATCTTTCACAGCTATCTTAATTTCATTCTTGAGTTTCAATGCTTTCTGCCTCATCTCTTTTCCTTCAGAATTCACCATCAATCTTCTCACTGCCACTTCTATTTCATTCCTTTCCATGACATTGGACCACTCTAGGCCTACCTTCCATACATGGCTCAACAACCTTGCATTTACCCTCTGATCCCCAAAATAAGGTTGGCACATCATTGGCACTCCTTCACACAAACTCTCCAACGTAGAGTTCCAACCACAATGGCTCCAAAACCCTCCCACAGCTTCGTCTGCCAAAACCTCACCCTGAGGTGCCCATTTCACAATGCAACCCCTTTCTGCTATTGCCACTCTAACATCTTTACACAGTGATTCTACCCATTCTGAAACATCTCTGATTGTCCCTGGTCTGATAACCCAAAGGAACTTCTGCTTGCTATTTGCTAAGCCACAAGCTACTTCTGTCAGCTCTTTCTCCTCCCAACTTGCTATACTCCCCAAACTCACGTACAACACCGATTTTTTTGGTTGCTTTTTCAGCCAACTTATGCAGCTGTAATCTTCTTCCACAAAGCTACTACTAGAAGAATCTTCTTCGGCAATCATGTGTAAAGGGCCTATGGGGAAGAAACTGACTTTGTACACCTGGTGTAGCCTATACAAGGACTTCTCTTCAAGGCAATTCACTGTGTTGCAGATAACACCCAAAGAAGGTCTCACTTCCATTGTTTTAGCAATTTGTTTCTGCATATCACACGAATTGAACATTGGCAGGTCTTTGAATCGGAGTGGTTCGAGTTCTGGCACCAAGTCCAATGACATAGAATCTGCATGCAACGTGGTAGTTCTTGTTTCGTTACCACTAAAACCATGGTGCTCATCGACAATTAATGGGAAAAGAGTTTCTTTTCATTGGTTCTTTAAATTTTGGAATCATTGTTTGGAGAAAAGTCAAATTTTTATGTAGAGTTACAATTTACTGAAAGTTTTTTCTATCTATGTTTATGCAAAATACTACTTTTAACTTGAAATCAATTCAATTACTTTCCACGTTAGCTCAATTACATATCATTTGGCAAAGTCATAGGAGTTTATATAATGATGAATACCTTGCAAGGGACGGCAGCCACTGCTTTGTCTCTGCACAAATGCATGATAAGTGAGAAAATTAGTAGCACTGGTGGTTCTGAGGACTATGTTGGGTAGTTTCAGTTCTCTGGCCACAGAATCAATGGAATACATTAATCCATCGTAGATGACGCAAGCAATCTTTTCATGGTTTATATTTGCTTTCTCAATCTGATGAATCAATGCCTCTTTGATTGGAGACACACACTTTGTATTTAAGGTTGCAGTAATATCTACAACATTCTTGGATGAGATGTGAGTATCGGATAAACCATAGAACAAGGGAAGAAAAGAAAAGTTAGGGTGGTTAGAAGGATCGGGGGAATTGAAATGGGCATGTGCCACCGTTATGGAAAACCCTTTTGAATGAAGGATGGTGGCTAGGTGAAGCATTGGAGTTAAGTGGCCCTGAAATGGTGGTGTTATTAGAACCAAACGGTGCCTTTGAATTTCCATATGGATAGTATGAAATTGGTGTGAAGAAACATATCGGTAGTAGCTCCTTATAAACAATTTCATAGGGACATGTATGTATCTTTCACATAGTGAAAACATTGTCCCTTCTGTGTCTGTATTGACTTGTAATCAACGACTTGGATACTTTTTAATTACCAATTCCACAGAATGGTTTTGACACGCAACACCTATACCACCTTGGTTTCAACGAGCCTATGCTATGAAGGTGTGTACGACTCTGAAACCTCATGTTATTCACTCATTAAAATTATTTGACCAAACCTAGTCTGGAGTTGTTACTATCTAGACTGGTACAAGTAGCATCATGACTCATTTATTTAAAGACCTTGTACACGACATTGACATTCAAGTTCTGGTCACATCAATCCCATATTTACCCAATGTTTGACCCTCTGTCTCTTTGGAAAACCAAATTCTTACATGGGCATTTTAGTACTTATATTATAACCCTTTAATTCATATAAAATCTTAATTAATTAATTTTGCTTTCAATCTTGATTAATATAATTTCCATGCATGTATGTGAACATGAACTCGTCTTTCTGGTGTTCCAGGTGTCTGTTTTCCATTTGGTTTCATCCTCTTTTCCACCGACTTAGTTAGCCCTTCATAATGACTTTGATTAAGCTGTTTTTCCAATAAGGTTTTAAAGTAAAGGGTGTTTCCTTACTTTTGTTAATTTCATAATGATGTTCGGGATATATGACGAGGATTTCTCTATCCATTATTGCTCGTAGAGCTTTCCAGCCATGCTGACAGAGAACACACCACAATCACCTTACGTTCAAATGGTATAAAACTTTAGAGTAATCATATTTCGTCACACCCATATTTGATATTTTCATTACTCTTCACCTAATATTCACCAAATGATTCATGAATGGGGGTATAGAATACATCCATACGTTTGTTTTAAAAATAATTACATACAATATATAATATATGTATATCGAATGTTTAAATTTTCTTAAAAATACGATAAATGTGAATAATTAAAATCATATATTAAATATTAACAACATAAAAATTTATAAAAAAACGAACAAATGAATGTTGAAAAAAAAAGCTAAAGTCATTGGATTGAAACTTTTGAAAGTATGATTTATTCATATAACTAACTATTTTAAAATCTATTTATTTTGTTAGTCTAAACAAAATATACTTTGTGATGTAAATTTACTATACTTATTTGGACACTATATTTATAAGAATATCAATATCTAAAAAAAATTACCTTTTTATACCCGATTAAATTACTTATTATATTATAACAATATATGAATTACAGTAATAACAACAGCCAAAAGTAATACATTAATTATTGAAATGAGTAGCCATATATTGATGGGTGGCAATGATGATGCCAACAACAATAGATACAAATCACAATTATGATAATTATAATGTATAACTGGTTTTTTAAAATTTAAATTTAGATTTGTAATAAAACTAATTTTATTTAGATTGATTAGGGATGATTCAAAAAATTTATGTATATCTAAATATAAATTTCCATTTCTTTGAACTTAGAAAAAAAAGAATCTTCTACATTTATTTTTAGACCAAAATTAGCATAAAGATCGCTTAAAGCATATACAATACTTTGATGCGGATGATTTAACAAGTATTATCATGATGATTTTGGTATAGTGAAAAATTGTAACACTAATGACAATAATTATGGTGATAGAAAATATAAAAGATATTATAATTTCTTCTAAATATTATAGCAATTAAATAGGGTCACCTTATTAACTTTCTCTTTCAACCCAAAAGCTTTATAATCTCTAAGCTTAGGAGGAGGGACCATTCTACTGGTTTTACTGCTTAAACACCATGTTCAATTTATCAAATCATTTAATTAATTTATTAAAAATATGATAAAGTAATATTTAAAAATAATAGAAGGATAAGATGCATTCAAAGAACTCTATCATGTCCCACTCAATTCTTATCCTATGCTGTAACAATCAGAGGTAGCAAATAGGTCAATAAC
The DNA here is from genome assembly GCF_000741045.1 of Vigna radiata var. radiata. NCBI lineage: Eukaryota > Viridiplantae > Streptophyta > Magnoliopsida > Fabales > Fabaceae > Vigna > Vigna radiata. The sequence goes on from NC_028352.1 coordinate 4,375,038, forward strand.
ATGTTCCAAATCTGTTGAGTTCCTTAGTCAAAATATAAAAAGTATGTTCGACTTTCTCCACGTTATCTAAATGAATTTTTGTATAAATCTGTACGTTTTAACTTTTTTAAAAGGATGTTGTTTTAAGATTTTAACAATATATAAATTATTGTAATTAAAATATTTCAGAAACAAACATGTAGGTAACTTCAATGTTCTCATTTCAACTTATTATGTCTTTTTCATTTCTAGTGTGAATGAAAGTCAGTGAACTTCTCTAAAAAGCAATGCATGTAATTTATCTTTTGACAATCCTCACGTGGCAGAGAATATAAAAGTCTTTGTTTCAAATCATGCTTTGTTTGCAAGAAGCCATCAGATAATCATTTCTTTATCGTCAGATCCTGATATTTTGACAATTTTTTTAACAACTTTTTTTACAAGAGAACACGTGTTATTACTTTATTGATCTATTTGAATTTATGTTTAAAAAAATATTTGAAACGGACCAATCACAAGCTGCCATGTATGCATTGTCAAAAAGTTATTAAAATAAAATTTTCCTATCTTTTAGTGTTACTGTTTGTGTAAAATTCTCATTACTGTGGTGTTACTTGTAGATGTTAGCAAAATGATGAAGATGAAGTTTTGATGATGTCAAAATCAAGTCAAGATATATCAAGATTCACGACCTTTGAAGACTTATTTTTGTTATTAAAATCTTTTGTAATAATTATAGTTTAAATGTTTAGGACTTAGATTTATAGTAGGTTTTGATTCTTATACCTTCATATTTTATATTTTCTGTTCAAAATAAAAAAATGTACGGTTTTAAGCGATTAAATCAAGTATTAATCGATTAAAACGTTACTGGTGTTGAAAACTCAACTGGCAAGAGAATAATCAATTAAAACTAGCGGTTGGAGTTTTCTGGTTTTTGAAAACTAGACGTTGCACTTAATTTAATCGATTAACAGTAATATTAATCGATTAAAAACGTAAAATGACCAAAATGACCAGTTACTAAGAATGGAAGAGTATTTGCTTGAGTCTATATATAGACTCTCTTTATTCTTCAACAACAACTCTTTCATTGCGCTAAAATACTCAGAACTCGTTGAGAATTGTGTGCTCTTGCTCAACTAAGGAAACTCTTGTCTATGGAGCTGGTGTATTACTACTACGGTGACAAAGGAATAATTGGTTCATCCTTGGTGCATCTAAGGAGGTGTGTGGAAGAGGATCATCCTTTGTGAAGTATTCGGAGAAGGTGTTTCATCCTTCGTGAAGTATTTAAATGAGGTGTAGGCTCATTTCTTGTGGTATCAAGAAAGGTGGTTTCTAAACTCTTACAAATTGTTTCTTTGTGATTGTATTTTGTAATTGTTTTGTGCTTAGTGAACTGTTTATCTTGGTTTGAGATAAGCGACTGGATGTAGGATTGGTAAGATCCGAACTAGTATAAAAATCATCTGTACAAATTTCTCTCAACTTTACTCTTTTATTTATATTTATTATTTGCATAATAAGGTAAATTGAGAAGAAATTAAAAAACACACATTTATATTAAAATCTCGCATGCTAATCATTCCGCTGCAGCCGCTCTCTAGACAGTAGATACTGTGGAACAAGTTGAATCTATATATATTTTTTGCTTAAGATTTATTAAACTAATTTTACATCTTTTAAATGTTATTGGAAAAAAAATGCAATTTTATTGCATATATCTAAAATATACTTTCATAAATTAGTTAAGATTTGTGCTTCCTAAAATAATTCTTATCCTCCACTAACATTATCATTGAGATTGCAAAGTTCATCTTCGTAACATTATCATTGAGATTGCAAGGTTTATCTTTGTAACATGAGACGTGATGATTTGTAACATCTGAAAATTAATGTTTTATTTTTACTTTGCAATCTAGTAGAAAATTTATTAACACTAATCTTATTTTTATTAATATTTTAAAAATTTATGGACAATAATCTTAATTTTACTACTCGTTTTAAAAAAATCATGGACAATAATCTTATTTTTACCATCGTTTTAGAAAAATTATTGACATTAATCTTATTTTAATTAATTAAAATTTAATACTTTTTATTGATTTTAATTTATATTTTTTAAATAAAATATTTTATAATATAATTTTTCTTTATACCTATTTCCTTTTTTTTACTTTCCGTATTAATTTAATTTTTTTAATTAGTAGCTATCCTTTTATATGTTGATGAGATATTTGGTGATTAACTTTATTATGTACATTTATAGCGAAGTGTAAATACATATCATTAAATTGTAAATTTAAAAAATAATTAAAATAAAAATAAAGAAATGATTTATGTACTGTAAACATAACAATGTTCACCACCATTATGTATTTTGTTATAAACGATAACAAGGATTTCTAACACAAGATTCAATTAATAGCATCAAAAGTTCAAATTTAATATTTCTTGGCTGTAATACAATGAATTATCAAAGGCAATTTTCCTTCCAATTTCGACCTGCACCCCCTTAAGTAGTTTCTCCACCTCCCATAACTGCCATACTCCACACTTCATCTCTCTATCACCACCACCTTCACCTTCCACCATTCAACAATTATTAGAGAAACACCAATTATTGCTAAAGAGTTTACAAAATGCATCGATGAATATTATGAATGTGTTTTTACTATACTTAGTGAATGATATGTATATAAATGAACTAATCTCCATCCATATACTTATCTTATATTTATATTATCTAGAAGATATTATTATGTATATCCTTTATATATAACTATTTTATTTTGGGTTAAATATGTTTTTAGTCCTTATACTTTGGGACGATTTTGATTTTAGTCACTCTTTCAAACTAAGGTACAATTTAGTCCTTCAACTTTAGAAAACTCTGGTTTTAGTCATTTTTACCAAATTTTTTTAACTTTATTTGCTGTTTCAA